>NW_007257564.1:66840-208285 GCF_000164805.1 Carlito syrichta
TGTTGAACCAATCTTGCATCCCAGGAATGAAGCCTTCTTGGTCATGGTGGATGATTTTTGAGATGTATTGCTGAATCCGGTTTGCTAGGATCTTGTTGAGAATTTTAGCATCTATGTTCATCAAAGATATTGGCCTGTAGTTCTCTTTCTTTGTTGGACCTTTACCTGGCTTGGGTATCAGTGTGATGTTGGCTTTGTAAAATGATTTGGGGAGAGTTCCATCTTTTTCAATCGCCTGAAATACCTTCAGTAGGATTGGTATCAGCTCCTCCTTAAATGTCTTATAGAATTCTTCTGGAAAGCCATCTGGACCAGGGCTTTTTTTTGTAAGAAGTTTTCTTATTACGTAGTCGATTTCCTTGATTGTTATTGGTCTATTTAGGTTCTCAATTTCTTCTTGTTCCAACCTAGGTAGGTTGTGTGATGTCAGAAAGTCCTCCATTTCCTTAAGGTTTTCAAGTCTGAATTTCTAAGAGAAAGCATATGTAGGATGTTGTATTTTGCAAACTTATTTATCCCCAGACCACCTAGTAACATTTTTCAGGAAAATGTTTTGAGCACACAAATTGGATCTGTTTTAGAAATTTATATCTTTGAGCATGCAGTGCTGAGGACTTGCCTTTTTTTTTTTTTGTTATAGTAGTAATGTGGTAGCATTCACATATGTTGCTTTTCCCTAATTCTTTAAGATATTTTTCTTTTCTTTCTTTCTTTCTTTTTTTTTTTGACTCTGAGTCTTACTCTGTTTCCCATTCTGGAGTTCAGTAGCACACTCACGGCCACCAAGCCTTGACCTGCTGGGTTCAGGTGATCCTACCCCTCAGCTTTCCACGGGCTGGAACCACAGACAGGCTCCACCATGCCAGGCTGATTTTTTTATTTATTGTAGAGACGAGGTCTCACCAAATTTTCCAGGCTGGTCTCAAATTCCTGGGCTCAGGCAATCCTCTTGCTTCTACCTCCCAAAGTACTGGGATTATAGGTGTGAGCCACCACACCTGACTAATTTTTTGATTTATTATAGAGACGAGATCTCACCAAGTTGACTGGGCTGGTCTTGAAGCCCTGGGCTCGGGTAATCTTCTCACTTCGGCCTCCCAAGGTACTGGGATTACAGATTTGAGTCACCGTGCTGGCTAAAGCATGTGTTTTTAAAGATGGCTGATAGGATCTGGGGTGCGATTAGTTTGCCGTAATGGGATACATCAGTTAAACACCCATTCTGGAGACACCTGTAGCACTGATCTCCAGTGACTCCATTAAGTGATGTGTTGGCTATAACCTAATGGGAAACAATTGATATTATTCTTTAAATAATTATATTATATTATATTTAAAAATATATTTAAAGAATTATTCTTAAAAAAAAGCAGAATACTCCTAAGAGGGCTTTTGGTTACCTTCCTAATAAGAAAGTACCATATATAAGGTTATCCCTTGCTAGTTTTGAGTAATTCACTTATGGATAGTATTTTATTTATACTTTAAACAGAAATGCTAGCTTATATTCACTAATTGTGCCATCTATCTAAGACTATGTTCTCTTCCCTCCTGCTGATAAGAGATAGACATTTAACCTTTAAGAAGTAGATAGAAGCCAGGCTCAGTGGCTCAGCCTGTAATCCCGCATCTTTGGGAGGCTGAGGTGAGTGGATTGCCTGTGCCCGCGGGTTCAAGACCCGCCTGGGCAGCGAGACTTCATCTCTACCATAAATCAAAAAATCAGTAGTGCGTGCCTGTAATTCCGGCTACTCAGAAGGCTGAGGCGGAAGGATCGCCGGAGCCCAGCAGGTCGAGGCTGCGGTGGCCGGGAGCGGCCACTGTACTCCAGTGTGGGCGACAGAGTGAGACTCCAGCTAAAAAAAAAAAACGTAGGTAGAGCAACATTCTGTCTCATTTTTGCTTTGATTTATGTGAGCACTGATAATAGCTTTTCTGTGAAAACTGTATGGTTCTATATACTCTGCCTAGTGAAACAGTTCCATGTTCCTGGAAATCATCTTTTACTTCCTACATATATAGCTGGAAGCAACTAGTCTTGGCATATCTTGGTTGAATAGTGTTCTATTAGCAATGATATGTGAAATACTAGACACTGATTAAAAGTAGGAAATATTCGCTACTGTTTTAAAATTAGCCTGCAAGCTCTCACCAATGCAATGAGACACGAAACAAAAATAAAAGGAGTGATTATTGAAAACTGGAGATAAAATTTGTATTACTTGAAAACAATTTTTTTTTAAATTCAGAGTCTCGGTCACTCAAGCTGGAGTGAAGTGGTACAATCACAGCTTACTGCAGCCTCGACCTCCTGGGCTCAGGAAATACTTTCACCTCAGCCTCCCAAGTAGCTGAGACTACAGGCATGTGCCATCACATCCAATCAATTTTATTTATTTTTCATAGAGACAAGGTCTTGCTATGTTGCTCAGGCTGGACTCAAACTCCTAGGCTCAAGCATTCCTTCCACCTCGGCCTCCCAAAGTGCTAGGATTGCAGGCATGAGTCACCACACCTTGCCATACAAAATTCTTTATATCAAAACCTGAGAGAAGTTAAAAAATAAAATTTAAGTTTAATGGAACTAATTAGATAGGAGGGGGATCCCAAAGCCAGAGCTCTTTTTTGTACAAATATGGTTTGATATCCACAGTCTTGTTACAGCTATGGTTGGTGAAATTATACATAGAAAAATTAAGTTTGCACTTTCAAATTAGAGAATCAGGAGAGAGCACCACCCTAAAAGCTAAAGGAGATGAAAGTTGTCAGGAAGGTTTAACAGCCATGGTAAATGTAGATAGATTGATTCAAGTGAATCCTACAGACACTGCTGATGGCCTGGGACCCTGGGCTTCCTTGAACAGAGCCATGTTGGTTGGTGAAGTGAAGAAAGTGGGAGCCAGACCACGGTGGTTTAAAAATAAATGTACATAAGAGCCAAGGCATTTGAGAGAGAGAGACGAGAGAAAGTGTTTTGTTGCTGCAGCTATCTTTGTCCTTTTTGTTTGTTTTGGGAACCCTTCGTTGTCTCCCAGGTGAGTCTGGAAGCCCCTTACCATCAGGATCTGTTTCTGTGAGGCCTGGAGTGCTTGGTACTTCCTTGAATGTGAGAAGCTGTCATTGGCTTTCAGTTTAATTCCTAACTGTGAGTGAAAGTTTTAAAATGGCCTGGCATGGTGGCTTACGCCTATAATCGCAGCACTTTAGAGCCTAAGGCAGGAGGTTTTCTTGAGGCCGGAGTTCAAGACCAGCCTAGGCAACATAGCCTTGGCTCTACAAAAATTAGAAAATAAAAAAATTAGCCCAGTGTGGTGGGAGTGCCTGTAGTCCCAGCTACACAGGGGACTGAGACAGAAGAATCACTTGAACCCAGGAAGTTGAGGCTGCAGCATGCCACTACATTCCAGTCTGGGTAACATTAATAATAATAATAATAACAATAATATAAGGTAATTTTTTTTTGAGTGGGAATCTCACTCTGACATCCAGGCTGGAGGGCAGTTTCACACTCACAGCCACCACAGTCTCAACCTGCTGGAATGAGGGGGATCCTCAGGGGATCCTTCTGCCTCAGCCTTCCAAGTAGCTGGAACCACAGGCATGTGCCACATGCTCAGCTGATTTTTTGATTTATTGTAGAGACGAGGTCTTGCCATGTTGCCCAGGCTGGTCTTGAACCCCTGAGCTCAGATAATGCTCTTGCCTCCGCCTCCCAAAGTGCTGGGATTACAAGTGTGAGCCACTGTGCCCAGCTAAGATAAAAGTTTTGGAACTTTGTGAGCAAAATGCAGAGTGCATCTCAGTGGGCTCTCGCTTATTAAACTACATCCCTGGCTTGAGATGTGCTGTCCCTGTGCCCACAAGAGTACTTATGCACTGCTCGTCTCCTTACCCCCTCCTCTGCCTTTATTCAAGAGCCTCCCTTTGGGCTTTTTTTGCAGCTATGAAGCCCACGTAGTCGAACACCATGATGCTTCTCCTGTCGGGGATGTGATGAAGAGGGGAGTTTTTGGCTTTGGAGTGTTGGGAACCTGAGCGATTGCCGAGGACTCGGAGCCCAGCCCTGACTACTGGAGAGCCCACAACACAATGAACAAATTGAATTTCCATAACAATAGAGTCATGCAGGACCGCCGCAGTGTGTGCATTTTTCTTCCCAATGATGAATCGCTGAACATCATCATAAATGTGAGTAGATCTGATTTCAGAAGTGTTTAAATACTGTGTTTTTACCAGTGACCACAATCAAATTATGGCTTGGGTTAAGGGTGAAATCTCTGCAAAAGACCAGTAATAATGGGGCAGAACTGGGATGTTAAATAGTCCATATAGGTATAAGCTTAGCGTTATGGCTTATCCCTTATAGCGTCCGTTATGGCTTTTACCTTAAGTGCAGCTGCCTTCAACGTTCTCTTTTACCTGGGGTAAAATCAGAGAATTTTGGTTGCTATATTGAAAAACAAACGTGTTTACTTGTTATTTTTAAACTTTTTATTGCAATGTAATTTTTATTGAAGTCTATGAAGTTGTGTTTTACCCACACAAATGAAATGGTACTAATTGCCAGCTTTTTAATATGCATCTTGATTGTTGTTTTAGTCGTAGCCAAAGACTAGCTGATTTCAAGGACTAGTGCATTTGAGCACTAAGCTGTTGCTTATGATTCACAGGTCAGAATAAACTTAGTTAACCTGGATGTTGAGGAATGTATTTTTTAACTTTTTTTTTTTTAAGAATCAAAGTTAGTTTTATTCAGACGTCTTACTGAGCACTATAAACCGAGTCCTGTAGCCTGGAAGCAGCCCTTTAGGGAGGTTCTGTCAGACTGCTATCTATTTTTTAACTTTTAAAAGTTGAGTTGCAATTTATATACTGCAAAGTATAAAAATACTAAGGGTTTAGCTCAGTGAATGTTTTACAAGTGTACATATCCGTGTAGCCATCACCACATCACCAGCTTGAGATGTAACAGCACACCAGAAAGATCCTTTGTGACCATCCCTCCTAGCGAGTATTCTCTACCCAAAGAGTGAGAGCTGTTGGGACCTCTGTCACCATAGAGTAGTTGTGCTTGTTTCTGAACTTCACGCAGCTGAAAATATATTTTACGTGTTCTTTTGTGCCTGGCTTCTTTTACCCAGCATTTCGCCTGTGAAATTCATTCTTGCTATTGTATGTGACAGTAATTATTTCCCATTGTGTGATATTCCATTGTATGAATATGTCCAATTTATATATCTATCTGCTGTTGATAACTACTGGGTTGTTTTAAGTTTTAGGCTATTATGAATAGAACGGTTGTGAACATTTTATGTGTGTGCACATGTGTATATATTTCTGGATTTGCACCCAAGAGTGGATTGGTGAATCATATGCTGTAGATATGTTTAGCCTAGGGAGAGACTGCCAGGCAATTTTATGGTAATCAGTGTCATGCTTAGCATTTTTCAGCCCCTCTCTATATTATCGACTTTCATATTCTTTTTTGCACAGATTGTATCCTGATGGAATTAGGGGGAAAATTGCCTTAGTATATGCCTTGAATTAGTTTTATTTCCTGTATGCTACTATATTTTTAATCCAATTGCTATCTAAAAGATTATTTCTAAGTGTTATACTGAAATATGTATGGCATTTAAATAGATTCATTTAAAAGTTTAGATAGGAAAAGATTCTGCTTATTGCCATAATCATTTGGCTTTATTCCCACAGTCAACACAGTTTCTTGATTTCCTAATGTATCCTCGCTTTCACTCGTACAGATTTGCCCGAGCATTAGGCCTGCTTGCTGGATGAACTTTATCATCTGCTGGGCAGAATCTCCAGCGACTAGCTGTATTCCTGGTCAGAGTACCTGGGGTTGTTTTTGTATGTGTGAAGTAGTAGGCTATTATTTTGGCAGCACTTAGTTTTAAAAACTGAATAAAAACTGGCACCATGTCTCCTTTTTCAGTGTGCACTTGCAAGACAAATTAAAATGTAATTCTCTCTATAGCAAAAAAAACAAAGCAGGGAGGTATCATACTTCCAGACTTCAAACTTTGCTGTTCAGCTACAGTAATCAAAACAGCCTGGTGTTGGTACAAGAACAGGCCCACAGACCAATGGAACAGGACAGAGATTCCGGAAGCAAAGCCTCAATTCCTCAACCAACTCATCTTTGACAAAACCTCCAACAACAACCACTGAGGAGAGGAGAAACTATTCAATAAATGGTGCTGGGAATACTGGCTGACCACATGCAGAAGATTGAAACAGGACCCCTACCTATCACCATACACAAAAATTAACTCTAAATGGATCAAAGACCTAAATGTAAAACCTCAAACTATAAGAATCTTAGAAAGCGTGGGAGGCACCCTTATGGATTTGGAATTGGGAACCAATTCCTATTCAGAACCCTAAAGCCCCATACATTAAGAAATAAGATAGACAAGTGGGACCTCATCAAATTAATGAGCTTCTGCAAAGCAAAAGAAACCATCAAGAGAGCAGGGAAACAACCCACAGAATGGGAAAAAATATTTGCCAATTGTATATCTGACAAAGGCCTAGCAACTAGGATCTACAAGGAACTCAAATGCGCCAAAAGGAAAAAAACAAACAGCCCCTTTAAAAGTGGGCAAAAGACATGAATAGACACTTCTCAGAAGAAGGTATACGGGCAGCCAACAGACACATGAAAAAGTGCTCAGCCTCACTCGTCATCAGAGAAATGCAAATCAAAACCACATTGAGATACCACCTAACCCCTATATGAATAGCCATCATTAATAAAACAAACAACAACAGGTGCTGGCAAGGATGTGGAGAAAAAGGAACACTTCTATACTGCTGGTGGGAATGCAGACTAGTACAACCTCTTTGGAAGACAGTGTGGCGATTTCTGAAAGAACTAAAAATTGACCTTCCATATGACTCAGCAGTTCCCCTATTGAGAATGTCCCGGAGGAACTCAAATTATTCTATGAAAAAGATACCTGCACCACGTATGTTTGTTGCAGCTCTTTTCACAATAGCAAAAACATGGAACCAACTATGTTGCCCATCAAAGCTGGCCTGAATTAAAAAAAATGTGGTACATATATACAATGGAATATTATGTAACCATAAAGAAGGACAAATATATGGACTTTGCAGCAACTTGGATGGATTTATAGTTTATTATACTCAGTGATTTTCATAGACAAAGAACTGAGTTCCATATGTTCTCACTCATAAGCGAACCTTGAACATTTATAATGCTATAAGAAAGCGATTGGCAGTAGTGGAAAACTGTCAGGGGAGGAGGGGTGGGACTGGCAGTGGAGGGAAGCTGCTAGGGGAGGGAGAGGCATACCTCATCAACAATGGTACCTGCATGATCAATGCTTATATACCTAACCCAGAATTGTACCCCAGATCTTTACTATAAATTTTTTTAAATGTAATTCTCACAGATGTGAATATGATGTTTAAGTTCTTTTGTACGGTTAGATCTGCTAAATTTTTTAAAAATTACATATCAGGACATATAGCATCAGCACCTAAGAAACATCTCTCGCTTTCATTTCTGTCTTTTTACCCAGTAGAATGTGTATGTGTGTGTTCATGAATGTGTACACATGTGCAAGATGTGTAGCAAAATATTAGCCACATTAAGTGAAGACTCGTCTGACTTAGTGAGGAATACTAAAAGCTGACTCTAATTTTCAGAGACATCCATTTGTACTGAAATTTCAGCTAAAGAAATTAATGATGGAGAACAGATTGTAAGCTAGCCAGTTTTATCGTTGCTGTAAATCAGTGGTTTTGAAACTGTACATTGGATAATGTACGTTGAATATGTGTACTTGAATTTTTTGGGGGGGAGCTTGCTAAATATTGATATTGTTGGACTCTACTCCTTAGAAATGCAGTTGTAGTAAGTCTGAGGTAAGACATGGGAATCTGTATTATAATCCCCAGACAGGTGCTGTAACATCTCTAACATCTTGAGCCAGACAGGCAAGGACCCGTGTACCAGCACCACCTAGTTTCTTTCACTCTCTAGAACTTTATGTACTGGCTTGTGTTGTTGGCATTGTGTCAGTGACCTGGTTCTCAGAGCAGTACGTGACACATAGTAAGTGCTGGTTGTTGTTTGTTGTAATAATAGAATCATCATTGTTGAGAAGTATTACAAGATTATTCATATTTTGACTCTAGAATTTGCTAGACACGTTACTTAAGCTTACAAACCTTTTTTCATTTGTAAAAGCAGATTGCCCAGTACCTTGTACATAGTAGGTATTCAATTTGTATTAGCTTTCTTTCTGCCTTCCCTTTATAAAATAATTGAGGGGCAGTATGGAAGTGAAAGACATAGTTGTACTTAAAACATATAGATTTGTTTCAAATCATGTATCAAAATGACTTTTGGAACACTAACTGTACCTCCCTCAGCTGCAATGTCTTCATCTGTAAAATGAGAATAATACCTATGTTCCAGAGTGATTGTTACAATCCAGGATTAACATGTAGCGTAATTTCTGACACATGGGTTAGTGGAGGCTATTATTATTTTAACCTCTAGGCAGAAATAATTTTTTTTAAAGATGTGGGGGTACAATTCAGGGTAAGGTATACAAATGTTCCTTATGCAGGTACGCTTGTGATAAATTTTATACTTCTTCAATTTCCCTCTTTTACAACATTAGTGTAATCTCATAAGATGGTCAGGACTCTCTGATCATGGACTGCGAAGCCATATATCAAGGTAAAACTTGGTTTTAGAGTCGTGGAGACTGGGTTGAAATCCCTATTTCATGACTTACTTTGCAATTTAGGGCACATTTCCTAGTTTTTTGGTTATGTTTTGGGGATTTTGTTCTTTGTTTGGTTTTTGCTTTGGTTTCTTCTTCTGTGAAGTTGGGATAATAATCTTACCCTCCTCACAAGGATGTTACGAGGATTTGAAGATGTCACATGCATGGCGTGCTTAGTGAAGTGTTTAGCACGTGTGTGTCACTCAGTAAGTGCGCTTTTAACAGAGTGTCATTTTACCTGTTTTTCTTTCCTTGAGCTGTTTGTTCATTTCATTACTGTGTTCTGTTAATGAAATGAAAATGTAGGCCTATAAGATTTCTTATTCCAGGGCACATAGAGTCTTCTGCCATGCCCAGACGCCTCTCCAGCAAGCAGTGGGTCCAGAGGAGGGGCTGGGTTAAGTAATGTGGAGGCTTCCCCTCTGTCAGAAAAACAGCTCAAGCCTGCCAAGGGTCCCTCTTTCTCTACAAAGTAATATCTTTGTATTCAGAAAATAGCAGTTGATGTTTGTAGAATTTGCGTGTAACAAGTTAACTATAGCAAAAACTTTCATAACAAGGCTCTTCTTGTTCATCATTTCTAATTTTTTTTTTTAACAAGCTTTGTTCCCTAACAAGTGTGGTTGAGAATCTTGCCTTTTTTGCATGTGGAATAAATTTGGTGTTTTGATCATTCTGAATTCCTTATGAGTTATGCTAATAGGATCTGTTTTCAATGATTTTAGTCATCAGGCATATATTAAATATGGGATCTTAGAAAATTTTGGAAATAAAATTATGGTAAATGTAAGAGCCATAAAGTTTTTGAGTGATATAAATTATGGCCAAGAGCTTATACATCTTCACTAAGACTAAACTGAACAATTCTTTTTTTCTAAAGCATATTTTAAACATTCCTGCACAACAAGAAACCATTAATGTTTAGGATCACATGCTGTTTTAATTTAGAAGTCCATATAGAGTATATTTTTAGATGAAACCTTAGTTCTTATTCTTAATACTTTATACTATATAGCACTGTTTTAAGGTTCCCATTACTCCTGAAGATTAAAGAACTTGAGAAGTTTCAGTCGGCTAAAATATAGCCTTAAAGTCGCATAATATGCAAATACAGAAAACTCAAGCTTGTTTTCACAGCAGGTGAGAGTTCAGAGTCCCAGCCTTATTTAATTATAGTTTTAAACAAGAACACTGTGCTTACTTGATAGTTGTTAAAGAGCTTTATCAGTAGCCTCCAAATACTTGATTTAAACTAGTAGAGCAATAATAATTGTATGGGATGCATAGAGGAAATGTACAGCATTATTTGGTCTACAATTGCTCAAAGTTACAACATGGTTTATTTTCTATAAATTCACTTTGTGGTTTGGGATTTCAACTTTTTATTGCGTTTTATCCTAGCCGCTTTGTGTCTGTCTGACTTCTTAAAATACAGTGAAACTAAGGATTAAAAGTGCTCCTGATAATATGACATTTACATCTTAAGTATAAAATTTGTAGTATGTATACGGTTTAACTTAAGAATTTTATATAACTTTTTTTTTTTTTTTGAGTCATAGTCTTACTCTGTCATCCAGGCTGGTGTGCAATGGCATGATAATGGCTACTGCAGCCTCAGCAGGCAATCTTTCTGCCTCAGCCTCCCAAGTAGCTGGGACTATATAGGCACATACCACCACAACTGGTTAATTTTTTGATTTATTGTAGAGACAAGACATTGCCATGTCAGCCAGGCTGGTCTCAAACTCCTGGGCTCAGGCAGTTCTCTCACCTCAGCCTCCCAAAGAGCTGGGATTACAGGCATGAGCCACCATGCCCGGCCAAGAATTTTATATGACATTTGATATGCCTCTTCTTTATCATTGTTTATTTATGCTTGTTTGTATAGTAACATTATGGTGATATAGAACTTAAAATCCAGAGTCTTTTTAGTGAACATTGGAAATAGCATAGAACTTTTATAGGACAGAAATCAAAGATCTCAGTGGGCTGAATCAAGCAAGATATACACAAAGAGGATGATAATAATTTCCCATTGACAGATGTATTCTCCCAGTGGTATTGGTGGGTTTGCATTGATATATTTTTCCTAAAATGCTGAATGACACATTTATAAAATGGTTAGCAGTAAATCAGGGAGCGGTCTGTAGTCATAGAACAGAACAAAGGTGAGAAGGAGCCCACAGGGAGTCAGATTCCTGGATTTTGTTCATCAAACATTTACTGAGTGCCTACTATATATCCTGATTATAAAATAAGACACTGTCCCAGGTCGAGGTCCTGGCACTTCCAAGCAGCTGAATTGCTGCTACTCTGCTCTTTCCAGTGGGAAAGGTGCTTCGGGCTGGTTGCCATTTAATAATGAATGTGGAAAAGAGCAATAAACCCATTCTTCTTACTGCAGTTGGAATTGTCACCTGTTCTGAATTATTTGGCTTTCAGTTTTCAAGGGATCTCAGCATGTTTTTTATTTTCTTAATCTGAGTTCTATATTAAGATATGATAAAAAGTCACTAATTCAGAGTTAACTATTTCAGAATTTATAATAATTCAAACTTTAATTGTCTTCGTTATAAAAATGAAGAAAGCATTTGAGGGCTAGTAATACTAATAAGAGGGGAAAATCTCACATGTAATCTATGTAGCTAAAATCAGACTATCATGTTATACATATTTTAATACATACAGAAATATTTAAATGCACAAATGATTTGTGAGTTGCTGTCTTTGTCACTACTAACAGCATGACTGTAAGCTGAGTTTTATTTTATATTTCCAATGAGAATTACAAAACACTGCTCAAAGAAATCCAAGAAGACACAAACAAATGGAAAAATATTCCATGATCATGGATAGGAAGGATCAACATTGTTAAGATGTCCATCCTACCAAAGGCAATCTACAGATTCAACACAATACCCATTAAGTTACCAACATCATTCTTCTCAGACCTGGAAATGACAATACAGAAATTCATATGGAAACATAAATGACCACGAATAGCCAAAACCATCCTTAGCAAAAGAAACAAAGCAGGAGGTATCACAATTCCAGACTTCAAACTTTGCTATAAGGCTACAGTAATCAAAACAGCCTGGTATTGGTACAAGAACAGGCACACAGATCAATGGAACACGATAGAGATTCTGGAAGCAAAGCCTCAATTCCTCAACCAACTCATCTTTAACAAAACCTTCAACAACAACCACTGAGGAGAGGAGAAACTATTCAATAAATGGTGCTGGGAATACTGGCTGACCACATGCAGAAGATGGAAACAGGACCCCTACCTATCACCATACACAAAAATTAACTCTAAATGAATCAAAGACCTAAATGTAAAACCTCAAACTATAAGAATCTTAGAAAGCGCAGGAAGCACCCTTATGGAATTTGGAACTGGGAACCAATTCCTATTCAGAACCCTAAAGCCCCATACATTAAGAAATAAGATAGACAAGTGGGACCTCATCAAATTAATGAGCTTCTGCAAAGCAAAAGAAACCATCAAGAGAGCAGGGAAACAACCCACAGAATGGGAAAAAATATTTGCCAACTGTATATCTGACAAAGGCCTAGCATCTAGGATCTACAAGGAACTCAATGCGCCAAAAGGAAAAAAAACAAACAGCCCCTTTAAAAGTGGGCAAAAGACATGAATAGACACTTCTCAAAAGAAGATATACGGGCAGCCAACAGACACATGAAAAAGTGCTCAGCCTCACTCGTCATCAGAGAAATGCAAATCAAAACCACATTGAGATACCTCATAACCCCTGTAAGAATGGCAATCATTAATAAAACAAACAACAGATGCTGGTGAGGATGTGGAGCAAAAGGACCGCTTCTACACTGCTGGTGGGAATGCAGACTAGTACAACCTCTTTGAAAGACAGTGTGACAATTTCTGAAAGGACTAGAAATTGACCTTACATATGACCCAGCAATTCCCCTATTGGAAATATATCCAGAGGAACTCAAATTATTCTATAAAAAAGATACCTGCACACATGTTTGTTGGAGCTCTATTCACAGTAGCAAAAATATGGAACCAACTGTGTTGTCCATCGAAGCTGGACTGGATTTTTAAAAAAATGTACATATACACAATGGAATATTATGCAGCTATAACAAAGGACAAATATATGAACTTTGTAGGAACTTGGATGTATTTGGAGTCGATCATACTCGTGTTTTATCACAGAAAGAACTGAGTTCCATATGTTCTCACTTATAAGCTGACTTTGAACAATTAAAATGCTATAAGAAAGTGACTGGCAGTAGTGGAAAACTGTCAGGGGAGGGGGTGTAGGATTGGCAGTTGAGGGAAGCTGCTAGGGGAGGGAGGGGCATACCTCATCAACAAGGGTACCTGCATGATCAATGTTTATATACTTAACCCTGAATTGTACCCCACATCTTTATAATAAATTTATAAAAAAGAGAAATTGACTTGGGTAGTTTCTTAAAGGTAATCCTAACTCTGATAAACTTTGGCAATTTAGAAGTCTAAAAGGTAGACTCAGAATTACTGCCCTTCCAGCACTTCATTAAACATTTGAGAAAGCATTCAATTGTATCTTTTAATTTTTTTACTTTTTGTGTTGGGGAGTCTCAGTCTGTCACCCTGGTTAGAGTGCAGTGGCACAATCATGGCTCACCACAGCCCTGACCTCCTGGGCTTGGCCAATCCTTGTGTCTCAGCCTCTTGAGCAACATGAATACTACATGCCAGGCTAATTTTTTTGTTTGTTTTCTTTCATGAAGACAAGGTCTCGGTTGGTTGCCTAGACTGGTAATATTGTATTTTCTAAAGACTCTTTTATCATTCAACTTGGGACTTGGCAGAATGATTTATCCCCACAGGTCCATGTTTTTATGGTTTTATGATTGAATTATACTAGGACTCAGAAAAGAAATCCGGTTTAGGTATTAGAAAGTTGTTAGACGGGAGGGGTGTGGAAAACTGCCAGGGGAGGGAGGGGCACACCTCGTCAACAAGGATACCTGTATAATAAACTTTTGTGTACCTAATCCTGAATTATACCCCACATCTTTAAAATAAAAATAAAAAATAATTAAAAAAAAGAAAGATGTTAGACAATAGTGATTGATTAAAATAAATAAAAGCTAAGCAGGTCAGTGGTGTAGCTCATGCCTGTATCCCAGCCCTTTGGTAGACTGAGGCTGGAGGATCTCTTGAGGCCAGTAGTTCATGACCAGCCTGGGCAATATAACGAGACTCTGCCTGTACAAAAAAGTAAAAACTACACACACACACACACACACACACACACGGCAGTGACTTACTGTAAAGCATAGGCTATCAAGAGGAAAACTTTCCTTGCAAAGATATTTGCCCTAGCCGGGCTCTGTGGCTCAGCCTGTAATCCCGCACCTTTGGGAGGCTGAGGTGAGTGGATTGCCTGAGCCCGCGGGTTCGAGACCCGCCTGGACAACTTGGCAAGACCTCATCTCCACAATAAATCAAAAAATCAGCCAGGCGTGGTAGCGCGTGCCTGTAATTCTGGCTACTCGGAAGGCTGAGGTGGAAGGATTGCTGGAGCCCAGCAGGTCGAGGCTGCGGTGTCCGGGAGCGGCCACTGTACTCCAGTCTGGGCAACAAAGTGAGACTCCAACTCAAAAAAAAAAAAGATATTTGCCCTAAATAGACATTCCTCAAGAGAATACAGATGACCAATAGAGTATATGGAAAAATGTTCAGCATCGCCAATCACTGAGGAAGTATAAATTAAAAACCACAATGAGGTATTACCTCACACCCCGTTAGAATGGTCACTGTGAAAAACACAAAAGGTAACAAGTGTTGGTGAGGCTGTGGAGAAAAGGGTACAGTGTTGATAGGAATGTAAGTTAGTATAGCCATTATGGAAAACAGTATGGAGGTTGCTCAAAAAATTAAAAATAGAAGTAAGAGTATGATCCAGCAGTCCCACTCCTTGCCAGTATCCCTAGTCAATGAAATAATTGTGTTGGAGAGATATCTCCAACTCTCATGTTCATTGCAGTATTATCCATAATAGTCAAGATATGGGATCAACCTAAATGTGAATAAATGGATGAAGAAAATGTGGTACATATACACAGTGGAACACAATTCAACCTTTAAAAAGAAGGAAATGTCATTTGCAACAACATGCATGAACCTGGGGAATATTATGTTAAGTTAAATAAGGCAGACACAGAAAGACAAATCCTGTGTGGAATCTAAAAAAGCCTAACTCACAGAAGCAGAGAGTAGAGTGGTGAGGAGAGAGGGGTTAGGGAGATGTTGGTAGGGGATATAGAATTTCAGTTAGGAGGAATGAGTCCAAGAGATCCACCGTACAATATAACTGAAGTTAATAAAGATGCATTGTATACTTGAAAATTGCTGAGAGTAAATTTTAAGTGTTCTCACCACACAAAAAGATGTATGTGAGATAATGCATATGTTATTTAGTCTGATTCAGCCATTCTATAGTGTATGCATATATCAAAATATCATGTTGTACACCTTTAATATATACAGCAGCTTTTTTATTAATTAAAAAGCAAATGAATAAAAATGTTTAAAAAGAAACAAGAGAGATGTGCCAAGTAAATACTTCAGGAAATCTGAGCAGGCTGCATTGATAATGTACTGTGGTTTGAGAGCCTTGTTCGTGTATTGTGAGATCTGAGTCTTGTGCAAGATCACATTGGTAGTTTATTTCCATGCTGTAAAATTTGGTATTGTGATCATCATTACTGAAACTTAGCCACAGATTAAAGTGATTTTGATAAACCAGCAGTTGTTTTGCTAGCATCAGCTTGTCCTTTCCAGACCTATATTTACTATGCATTAAATTGCCTGACTGTGCCTCTTTGTGTGGACTTATTTGAATAGTTATCTCTAGCCATGCTTTCTTCCCCTACAGGTAAAAATTCTGTGTCACCAGTTGCTGGTCCAAGTATGTGACCTGCTCAGGCTAAAGGACTGTCACCTCTTTGGACTCAGTGTTATACAAAGTAAGTCTTACACCCATCTGTGAGGGATTTCACCAGGTATCCCTGAGGAAATGACATTTTATAGCTGTAACTTAAATAGGGCATATTTTTATAAAACTGTGATTGTCAAAATATCCATAAACTGATCTTGATTTTTAGTCTAGTATTCATTTTTAAATCTCAATCACTGTGTATTTCTTACAAGATTTGGGATTTTAGGCATGTATTTGTTATAGTTTGAACTTAAAAATGGATTCCTCTTAAGGAATCTAAATTTTATGTGTTTGTTCTTTCATAAATCAAGCTTGATTTTTGTTTCCTTGCATTCAGGGAACTAGTAGGAAAGTAACCTAGGTATTTTTGTAATTTATTTTATAATTTTTGACATTAAACTGACTTTCCTCTTTTCAAGTTCTCTTACTATTGATTGTGTAGTATAACAAAGTAATCTATTAATCTTATTATTTGTTTTTCTCTCTTACCCCTTTTCTTTTTTCCAGTCAGACTATATAATGGAAATTTCTTCAGTAACTTGGTCAATCAATTTCTTCTATACTATTTAGATGAAGAAGATTTTTTTAGTTAAGGACTCCATATAAGATTTTTTCTCCCTTAACATCTTAGTTAAATTCCCAAGACTCATCTGCAGCCATTTTATTATACACTTTCTTCTTTCAAAGTATATCTAAACATTTTTCTAATTCAGTCTTCTGCATGCCAAAAATCTTTCATATTTTTGCTGATTTTGTCAAGAAGACTTTTGTGAATATATACTTAATTATATTTTATACTTGAACTGTTGCCGGAGTTGGTTTAAGTTTATAGTTTTAAGGTAGCTTGAGAATCTGGTCAATACCATTAAATGCTTATATCTGCCAAGTTGGAAAGTCGTGGATTATCATGGCCAACTGATAACAAGACCCTTTTTACTAAAAAAGTGAACGTTTTTCAGATGCCTTTTTAGAAGAGACCAAAGAGTATGGTGCAAGAAACGCCTCAGGTCCCTGTGAATCAGCCATTTGCCCCTCAGTTTTTTCCTGTGGTAGTTAAAACAATAAAAACATAGATGCTAAGGTCTAGCTTGTGTTAGTACACATGTCAGTCCTTCTTTTAAGGAAGGGTCTGGGAGCAATAAGATGCCCTGTAGATTTATTATTCTATGCACAGAATTAATTCTTCTTACTACAACTACAACCAGACTGTTCATCTTTGTTGTTTAACAGGTCAGTCCAATAAAACCAGTTTACAACTTCCTTAGGTTTCAAAATAAGAGTTTTTAAGAAGTCCCTTTTAAAAAGAGATTGCAGTATGGCGAAAGAACTTCAGAGCAGGAGTCAGATGGCCTGGTTCTAGTTCTGGTTCTACCACTGACTGGAAGTGTGGCTTTGAACACACCACTGACTTCTCTCAACGTCAGTGTTTTTCACATGTCAACTGGTAGAAGGTAATACTCCACCAGCTTTTCAGGATTGATATGTGCTTGAGAATTCTTAAAGTATAAAGCTCTGGTAAAACTGTAGGTAGCAGAGACATAGTGGTAGCTTAAAAACACATATGTGTTATTATAGTGCACAGTCTCAATTCTATTTGTTATGTTGCTTCTTCAGACAGGAACTCAAGCCAAACATAAATCACTTTCAACAGGAAGGCTGTCTGATCTTGCCTGTTGCATGTTTAATCAGTAATATGAGAGATGGGAGATAATGTTAGTTGACCGATAGCTAAATTTAAGTAGCATTCCTTTTCTTGTCTTTGGTATTCCTTTCATTCAAGTTGGTTGACATAATATGCCATTTATAGCCAAGGAGTAGTTTTACCCTTCTTATTCTCTTATGTCATTTACCGAGGAGTCACAGTGTAGCAAAGTGTTTGTCATTGGAACAGACATGCTTCTCTTCCAGAATGAGTTCTTTTTTGGTGGGGGAGTAGGGTTGAGTTGGAGTCTCACTGTCACCCAGGCTGGAGTAGAGTGCAGTGGCACACTCATGGCCACCACAGCCTTGACCTACTGGGCTCAGGCGAGCCTCCTGCCTCGGCCTTCCATGTAGCTGGAACTACATGCACATGCCACCACGCCCGGCTAATTTTTTGATTTATTGTAGAGTCATTTTACCAAGTTGCCTAGGCTGGTCTTGAACCCTGGACTCAGGCAGTCCTCGCACGTCAGCCTCCCAAAGTGCTGGGATTACAAGCATGAGCCACTGCATCTGGCAGAATGTATTTATTTTTATGCAGATTTTTTTATGAGGATGTCCCCTTAGTTGATAGAGGAATAATTTTTTGTTTTGTTTTAATATTTAAAACTTTGACCAGGCACAATGACTCATGCCTGTAATCTCAGTACTTTCGGAGGCCGAGACAAGAGGATCGTTTGAGCCCAGGAGTTCAAGACCAGTCTGGGCAGCATAGGGAGACCTTGTCTCTACAAAAAAAAGATTTTACCTAAAAAAACTTTGCCTAAGACAGGAATGCTGAAGGCTTGTCTTATGAAATATGTTTGTCTTTTAAAAGATTCTTTTGGAGAATTCTGAAAACTACCCCCACCCAGGTTCTCATATGTTTAGGTCATGTTTACATAGGTTTCAACTGTCTTATTTTCTGTTCACCTTATGGACATCATCCTCTTGTAGGAATATTTTGGCGTTCATACTGTTTTTCTTCTCCTGTTTTCATGAGATCAATCCCAAAGGTAGTGTGAGTGATGTTCTATCATTTGTTATGCTGTGTTTTGATGAGTGTGGAACACAAAAGAAATAGCCTTAAAGATTATTCTTCACAAAGATTATTCTTCACAAATGGGTCAGGCTTCTCACTTGGAAATGGGCTGATATTATCAATGTTTTCTAATTTCTTTAGTAGCAATTAAGATGGTGTTTCTGCCTGGTTTCATTATTTCACATCTATGAGAACAGTCTTCTCAGAGATGAACAAAAGCATGTTTTTCTAAAACTTACGTCATGCCCACAGTGTTGGAAGTTAGACTATAAGTCATAACAACCCCAGAAGCTAAGAAAAAGCAGAAGTTGGAAGCCAACATTTCTTCTAAACATTAAATATTTTTAACAGTGTTTGTTTAGTATTGCAAAAGCAAAATAATTAATAAAGAATCTCGTTAATGTCTAGTTCACGGGGCCTTTTATCTTTTAGTGTCTTGTTGGGTTGTCTTGGTAATATATGAATGTAGAGTACATTCACAGACCTGAGTCTTTTTTTTTAAATCTTGTTTATTTATATATTCTTTTCTTTTAAAAATCTGTCCTTTTCATTTTGTCTCCTTTGCTTTTTAATGTGCAGATAATGAACACGTGTATATGGAGTTGTCACAAAAGCTTTATAAGTATTGTCCAAAAGAATGGAAGAAAGAGGCCAGCAAGGTACGACAATACGAAGTCACTTGGGTGAGATTACATTTATGAGCAAAATTACTTGGGTTTTTTTTTTAAAGAAAATGTTTATTTTAACTATTATACATTAGAAAAATGTAAGCACTACTCTATACAGTGGAGGAAAAATGGAAAAAGGAAATGATTATAAGTTCTAGAATGTCTTATGAATCAAGTATTAATAGCAAATAATCGGTTCTGGATATCTGTTAAATAATGTTGGATAATAACTTTTTAGTAATTTTGGGATGATGCTTCAAAGTGAAAAGTACGGGAAAATTATTTGCTTCTCTTGTGGCTTTGTTAGTTGTCACAACTGATGTCCTAGACGTTACTACTAATTTTTAAACAGGCTTTTACTATTCTTGCATTTGCTACTTTATTTTATTGTACTGGTGCCTTTATTTAGTAAACATCAATTCCTTTTACAGGGGAGAACATTCACGGGCAATTTACCTAGTATTTCCAGGATGAAGTCAAAAATAATAATCCTAGATCCTCTCGTTTGTATTTAAGAATTCCTAGAATAAACTAGAAGGCTGCTTCAAAGCCAACTACAAAGTAAAGAACATGAATGTCTAAGTAAACAAACAGCATATTAGAATTTGGTATGCAGAATGTCAGAGGAACAGGAGAACATTTGTAATAAAGAGCAAATGGTCACCACAGGGAACAGAGCTGAGTGAGGAGCTGGATCTCAGCTAGAAATTTCCACTGGCATTTATTTTTATCTTCCCTTATGTTATCATTGGCATTACAATGAATGAGATTCAGGTAGAGGGATGATGCCCTGTTTTTTGCTTTAGAACTTTCTAGTTTTATGTGAACCTGGTATCCGTATGAGACAACCATCTAGCCACTACAAGCCCCCACTCATTACAAGTAGATAAAAACTTTCATTGTTTAAATGTGTCTTTCAAATAATGGTATTTTGATTGCTTTTGAAACCCATGTTTGAAGTGACTAGAAATAGCCTGATTTTTGTGTGTGCCTTTGTTTTAGGGTATTGACCAGTTTGGCCCCCCCATGATCATCCACTTTCGCGTGCAGTACTATGTGGAAAATGGCAGATTGATCAGGTATAAGGGCAGGGAGAAATTCTAGGCCTTTACTTCCCCACAGCACTTCTTTGAACATGTCAAATAAGTCACTTGTTTTTATTGTTTGTCTCTACCTGTTAAAACATGAACTCCATAAAAGCAGTGATGTTTTTCTTTCATCTTTTTTACATACACATGTATCCTCAGTCCCTAAAACAGAGATACAGTGGCCACTCAGTAAATATTTGTTGAATGAATGAATGGTAAATGTTAACAGTTTCACTGGCTCTCATTTTCTGTACTCCACTTTTTCATGACAAATCAGTCTCCAAAATGGTATTTCTTTCAAGAAGAAACTAGTATTTTTGTGAAGAGATTGATGAAAGGATTATAATCTTTTCTGCTGATGAGGTAGGTAGTAGGTCAGGGTCAGGAATTCTCCTATAAAAGTTCATGGGTGTTTATGTAGCCTGGTTATATTTTCAGTGTTTGGGGTCTTGCTTGTATTTTTGGCAATAGCTTTAAAGCCAAGATTAAGCCCAGTAAAGCTATCCTGTGAGATTCTTTGATGCGATTTGACAAGGGCAGGTAATTGATTCTTTTTCTGGAAGTGAGTACATGAACCATTCCTATGTTCATGATACAAATTCAGTATTCAGCATTTCAGAACTCAGTCCACACAGGAGGATTCAGTGATGGAAAACTTCCAGAGGTAATTTTCTTGGACGATAGAAAATACTAGAAATGGGAAGTCCGTGTTTTACATATATGTTTGTATCATTTCCAGATACAAATGAAAAAGTAAAAAATATTAGCCCATAAAAATGTTTTTAAAGTAAAAAATATTAGCCCATAAAGAATATTTTTAAAGGTGAATAAATCTTATTAGTTATTCTCAGTTTATATAAATGTTTCACTCAGTTTACCTGATAAATATGGAGTGACCTGCAAAAGAAGCAACATCTATTATTTAACAACTAATTAACCCCCAGGAGCTGATAAATGTTGGATTCATCCCTGTACTTCTGCTCTTACTCCCCAGGGATGGACTGGTCCAAACAATGTACAGTTGACATTATAAAAAGAAGTGCTCCTAAAAGTACTCTGTCCCAAGAGGGAAAATTTCATAAATGTTATATTTTTTAAACTCTTTGTAGTTAAACCACGGTCTTGGTTAAAATAAACCCATGTAGCCGGGCTCGGTGGCTCAGTCTGTAATTCCGCGCCTTTGGGAGGCTGAGGTGAGTGGATTGCCTGAGCCCGCGGGTTCGAGACCTGCCTGGGCAGCAAGACCTCATCTCTACAATAAATCAAAAAATCAGCCGGGCGTGGTAGCGCATGCCTGTAATTCCGGCTACTCGGAAGGCTGAGGAGGAAGGATCGCCGGAGCCCAGCAGGTCGAGGCTGCGGTGGCCGGGAGCGGCCACTGCACTCCAGTCTGGGTGACAGAGTGAGACTCCAACTCAAAAAAAAAAAACATAAAATAAACCCATGTGTCTTTATTATTATCTACTAATGACATTAACTGTGACTCTCAGTTAAACATTTATCCCAAAATAATATGGAAGCAAATAAGCTTATTAAAAAACATGCCCACTTCTTGCATGTTTACTTTGATCGTTTTTAGAGCTTTGACCATGGGTTGCCCCAGTCAGCACTTCTTAATGTATTTAATGGGGATTATTTATTTCTGACCTCAACACATCGTCATGAGTACACTGTTAGTATTTTCTCTTGTGGGGAGTATAATTGTTATGACATGTGCCTATAAAAATACACCCATAAAGTAACATTCACTTAATAAAAAAAACAAAAACCAGATTGAAGGAAAATTTTGGGTTCCTTCTTCTCAGAGGAATTTTTTTTAAAGAACACTATAGTTAAGCAAAAAATTTTTTTGAAGGACATATAAACAGAAACATTTTTTAAAGGGTCTTAGAGTATTTGTAGTGTGCTCAGTTAAAACATAAAACAAAAAAGAACAGCCAAACCTGAAAGCGGGATTGCCCCTCAGATTTGTCCTTGTTTATGTCGTGTATGCAGCATGTCATAGCAGAATTACTTTAGTACAGACGACACATATCTAGCTTCTATTCCAATGCTTGTTCCAGTGAAATATTTGCCATATTTGAGTGGAATGACTCAGACCCTTTTCCCCTTCCCTGAGTGAGTCAAAAGTTGTAAGCCTTGGGAAATGTTAGCTTTGTTGTCTGGGTAGTCTGACTTGGGGTTCCAACCCCCCCCACCTCAGTGAGGCAGCAATCAGGTATTAGCTCCAACCTTCCCCTTTGCTGAGGTGGGGGGGAACAGAAACAGAAGGGCTGCTGTTGCCAGATGGAGAGCAGGATTGGGCTCTGTTTACACGCGATTGGATTGTTGCATCAAAATGAGGTTCTGCTTTCTTTTATTCTCCTAGTGACAGAGCGGCAAGATACTATTATTACTGGCACCTGAGAAAACAAGTTCTTCATTCTCAGTGTGTGCTCCGGGAGGAGGCCTACTTCCTGCTGGCTGCCTTTGCCCTGCAGGCTGATCTTGGTAACTTCAAAAGGAATAAGCACTATGGAAAATACTTTGAGCCGGAGGCCTACTTCCCATCTTGGGTAGGCACTGTTTTCAAATTCTAAGGAGTGTTTTCTCTAACACATTTCTGGTTCATTGCGCTGCTACTCATGTTGCTTCTAGAAATGGGAACTCAGCTGTTTTCTGGCCACTCAAATGCCTCATGATGCGCAAGTATAAATTTAACACTTGACCAGGTGCGGTGGCTCACGCCTGTCATCCCAGCACTTTGGGAGGCCTAGGCGAGAGGATTGCCTGAGCTGGGGGGGGACGGGTCAAGACCAGCCTGGGCAACATGGTGAGACCTGGTCTCTACATAAATCAAACAATTAGCCGGGTGTAGTGCCGCGTGCCTGTGGTTCCAGCTACCTGGGAGGCTGAGGTGGAAGGATCGCCTGAGCCCAGCAGGTCAAGGCTGTGGTGGCCATGAGCATGCCACTGCACTCCAGTCTAGATGACAGAGTGAGACTCCCAACTCAAAAAAAAAGTAACACTTGAGAGTGCAGTACATGTGATGTCTCCATATACTTGGTCTGCTTATGGTTAATGGGTGAGAGGATTGCCATCGGTCCCAAAACGGTGGAACTTGGAATTTGCCCATCTCCTTTTGGCCTTCACAAGGCCTTGACTGTCTTATCTACTATGACCAGAGCAGCATATTCCCTCCTTTAAAGGGAGAAGAGCATGACCCTTCAGAAGGTAAGATCATTCACAGCCTTTGCTGTGTGAGAAAAAATTTATGTCAACTTCTTGTCCTACACTCCCAGGAGAAGAACCACCCCCCTGACTTCAGCAAGAAAATGTAGGTTATTCCAACGCAAGCTGTCTCAAGGGCCTTCTCCACCCCTCCTTGTGTGTATTTCCATTCCTCCTCAGGTCTCTGCTGTGTCATCTCTGTCTCCTGTATCATGAGTCTCTCCTCAAACTAACTCTCCTCTAGTCAGAATGCACAAAACATGATTGGTTCTCACCCACTCATCCTCAGGAAAGAAGAGCTACTACTCTTGCCTGTCCTTCTCAGTAAAGCTTCTTGAGAAGGTAGTGAGTGTATGTTTGACATTTTGGCTTTACTTCCCACATGTGTTCCTGAAGCCACCTTAGTCTGCTTTCTTTCCCCATCAGTCCCCCCATGGTGCTGTCCCTGGGGTCACCAGTGGCCTTTATATCGACAAATCCAATGGACCCTTTTCACTGAATTTCACTGCTGTATTTGACACTCAACCACTTCACATCTTGGAAGATCATCCCCATTAATGCTTTTAACAATCGCCTGCATGCAGGCAACTCCCAAATCTGTTTCTCTTGTATCCGTGAGGTAGGTGTTTACACCTAGGCACCTCAAGCTCAATGATTTAATCTTCTTCCCACCTCAATTCTATGTATTCCCACCTCTCAGCACTTGAGAGCCATCTGGATTCCCTCATCACTGTTCTGTCTCCTTGTCCATCCCATCAGCTGCATCATCCTATAACATGTATGCTTGACTACCAATTACCCAGCTTCAGAAATACAATTATCTTGTGTTTTTGTTTGTTAGCTTTCCCAAGCATTCGTTGTGTCTCCTCAGTCGTAGTGCCTACAGCTTTGCAGGGCCCAGCTCTCAGCCGCTCTACTGCAGAAGCATGCCCCAGCTTCAGGCTACTTTACCATGTACAGGGGCTCCCCTATCACCTGTACCATGACACCCAGGTTCCCAAGCAAAACCTAGAAACTCACAAGGATGTGGTTCCCACATCCAGCTTCTTTTCTGCGTGTTCAGCACCTTGAACTGTATGTTCTGTCAACATCCAGCACACCTGTGGGCCTTTCTGCAGTTACTTTAGCTAGTGAAGCCGCCTCCCTGTTTAACCTGGCTGACTCCTATGCATCTTCTAAGCCTCAGCTCAATTGTGGTTCCTTCTGGGAAGATCATCAAGGGATCATCTTGATTCCTGCTCAGGGGTCAAGAACATAAGTCCCTGGACATAAGTGTTATCTGTCGTATTTTCACTTGATCTGTTTATCTCTTGTCCCCAGTAAAGTAAGGGTTTGCTAGTATGTTCTAAAATTTTTGTCAACTGATTTGTAGACTTCTCTTGTGGAAGAGAAGTTACACTACGTGTCAAGCTATTGCTTGCTGTCTGTGGCATGTATTTATGTCCTCTAGTTATCATCAGGTACTCCCGAATCTTGGTCATTTAAACCCAGTTGGTATGCCATGGCACCCAGTGTGCCAAGGTACCAGTGTCATCAACTGCTGGGATCACCAAAATCGTCTACTTCGGTGCCCTCAAATATTATTTCCAGTGTTTTTGACGTGAATCAAGGTTGACAAGTACTAGTGTAGATGATCACCATGGAAAAGGAATCTAGAGAAATCTGTAACTTGAGTTCTCAGCACAACTTGACAGTTGACTAGTGATGCATCACATTTAATTCTCCGTAAACTATTTAACAGGAAGAAACAAGATGTCAGTATCTGCACATACATTGTAAAACTATAAATTCTCTTAATTATTTTATTCTGATCATTTTAAGCTCCACTGTTTTGCTCACATTGTATACTTCTTTCCATATTTTATAATTCTCGTGAAGTCAGCTAAGACTTTAGTCAGCTTTTCTCTTAGCCTGTAGCTGCTAGATGCTATCCACTTTTGACATATAAAAGCTCAGACTACTGTCTGATGAAAACCTAAGTCACAGTGAATCACAGTGCATGTTTGAGTGAAACTGTTCTCTCGTAAGTATTCCAGCAGTGTTCATTATCAACCTTTTATGCAAGAACCACAAATGTTTCAGAGAATTCCTCCCAGTCCCCTGCCTTCTGTGGATTAACAGGCAGAACCTCCCACTTTGTGCCTGTAATTTTCTAAGAGTTAAGTAGGATAGTGTGTGCAAAATTATGGAAATTTGCATAAACTTTTTTTTCTATTTGACTTTAAAGCCAAGAGAACGTATTTTTTCCGTTTCTTATGATTTTTCTTCTTAGATATTCAGCACTGCAGTTAAATGGACTTTAACTTCCAGTACTTGCTGATTCAGCCTAGCAACATAACAGATGGTGAAAACAGAATAAAAGTGGGAATTTTCTAATGGAAATTAGCCAGTTTACGTGGCCTATTTTAGAATCTTGTCCTTTCATAATTTTGGGGATGGGGCAGTACGTCATTCCAACAAATGTTGCATTGCAACCCCTTGTATTTCAACAGGTTGTTTCCAAGAGGGGGAAGGACTACATCCTGAAGCACATTCCAAACATGCACAAAGATCAGTTTGCACTGACGGCTTCTGAGGCTCATCTTAAATATATCAAAGAGGCCGTCCGCCTGGATGATGTTGCTGTTCATTACTACAGACTGTATAAGGTACGAAGCACAATTTCTGAGAAAAAAAAAATACCTCCTCAGTTAGGATTTCAATTCTTTTAAAATTTGTTACTTCATTTATTAACAGGCTTTTAAAAGAGTGTCATTTGAGCCACCATTTGTTATCATAGGTCGTTTCTGTCTTTCTTCCATGCCCTAGAGATGCATTGTTAATACCCCATCATCCTTGAAGGGCATAATTGAGTTCCTTAAGATCTTTTTGGCTAAATTCCTAAATTCTTAAAGTTGTGGTTTTGTGTGTATGTGTGTGTTTAACCTTAAGAAATTTCAGTTGGAGTCAGTGGTGTTTCTCTGACCTTGAAACAGGATGAAGCATTTTTTAATGATTCTGATAGTGAGATGACAAATGGCCACAAATTGTGAATAAGTGATTATGACTCTATTTTTCTCTTCAGATCTGCTCTTCTACTTTGGAGAGTGACGTTTGTAACTTGTTTGATCAATAATTTTTAATGTTCCTCAATGTGAAGCCATTCCTGCATTGTATTCATTAATTATAAGACCATCACCACAGCAGCTGAAGTTTATCGAGTACTGTGTTCATAGGGCACACTTTATTTATTTGTTTGTTTGTTTAATCCTTATGACTATAAAAAAGAAACTGTAATCTTCATTTTACAGACCAGGAAACTGAGGCGTAAGGAGATAAAGTAATTCTCATAAGATCACAAAACATTATGGCCGAAGCCAGGATTCAATCCAGGCCTTCTTGATGTGCTTACGCCACTGTACTCCATGCTTCCTTCTCTCTGAAGTTTCTCACTTCTGTGTATCTCTAGCCTCATTTTTCCATGCTGGGGCAGGGGTGACACACTCAGATAACAAGGGACTATGCTCAGGGAACCCCTCATGCTACTCTTTCTCATCTTCTTGTCTTCTCTTCCTCTACCCCCTCCTACCTACCCTGTCAATGTCCCCACGAGCGCCACTTCATTGCTAAGTACTCTTGAATGCTCACTTAAATATTCAGAGGTATATTCTCAAACCAAATGGAATGAATTGGTTAAGAGCATGGACAGTTGGGCCTGACATCTGGAACTAAATCCTAGCTCGGCTTTTTACTGTGTGACCTTAGACAAGTTACTTCTCAGTGCTTCATTTTTTCCATAGTGAGGACAGTAATAAATCTATCTTTTAGGACTGCTGAAGACTAAAGAAATTATTGGATGAAAAGTGCTTAAAACAGGCCCAGGCACATGTTAAGCATGCTGTTAGGCTTGCTGCTGTTACCATTACCATTGTTAGTATTGTGTTTGCTGTCTCTATAATGCCCTTTGTGGTAAGATTAGCATAACTAGACCATTAGGGACTGGGCTTTAGTTTGGATGTATTGCTCAGTAATCTGCTTAGCTGGCTCAGAAAACTTAATGAGGGACCAACGTGATAGTTTTTCTGTCTCTTCCATGCCCAAGAGATGCATTGTTAATACCCATCATCCTTGAATGGCATAGTTGAGTTCCCTAAGATCTTTTTGGCTAAAATTGTGGTTTTGTGTGTGTGTGTGTGTTTAACCTTAAGAAATTTCCATTGTGATACCTCAATTTACATGACAGAATGCAAATAAATGACATTTTTCATTACTAATTTCTATTTTAAGACGCAGTAGAAGTACAAACAGTGTGTTTGAAAGGCTGTGGCTTTGGAATCAGGTATCAGTTAGAAGCCCTATGTCCTTGCTCACTTCAGCAGGGAACTGAGGCCACTGTAGCTGCAGTCTTGAGCCCTCCACTAAGTGGGCATGACATTTTCAATATACTTTGCAAGGTTGGGAAGATTCAATGATTCAACGAGATAATGATTCTGAAATAATGAGGTAGAATACCTGGCATGTTAGCGGGTGCTCAAATATCAGTTGCTTCTTACTTCATTTGCTGGGAAGGCTTGCTCTTTTAAAGAATACTATTAGCTGGGCTCGGTGGCTCAGCCTGTAATCCTGCACCTTTGGGAGGCTGAGGTGAGTGGATTGCCTGAGCCCACGGGATCGAGACCCGCCTGGGCAGCGAGACCTCATCTCTACAATAAATAAATCAGCACGCCTGTAATTCCAGGTACTCGGAGGCTGAGGCGGAAGGATCGCCGGAGCCCAGCAGGTCGATGCTGCGGTGGCCGGGAGCGGCCACTGCACTCCAGTCTGGGTGACAGAGTGAGACTCTAACTCAAAAAAAAATATATATATTATTAAGGAAGAAGAATCTTTTTAAAAAGTAGATATCCCCAATTTACCTTTTGTGTAAAAAGTTAATTTTTAAATTTACCTGAAGGTATGGTTCTTCTAAATGGTATAGGAAATGACTCTCTTATCTGCTTAAAACAAGATATTTAATAAAAATGTAACAGAATCAAATGGGGATATTGTTACCTGATGTGCAGTTTTCATTCTTTGGAGAAATCAAGTGACAGCTATTAAATCTGCTTCATTTAGGGGCTGCTCATAAACTGGAAATAAGGTAGACAAAGGACAGGGAACATTCTGAAGAACACTACTTTATACCCCTTTCCCACAAATACATACCTTGTATGTGAACAGTCAGATGTTTATGTGCACGGTTTTATTTGAGAAAACTGTCAGTACAGACTTGAAAGGGAAATTGACCAGAACTTGTATAGGGATGCACTGGTTTCTCCTCTTCAACCTTAAACTGTGTGTCTTTCTTGATGTAACAATATACTAATTGGAAAGAAACAGCCTAAATAATAAAAATAGGCAGTGTCTTCCCTTGACAGTGCCAGGTGAGGAAACATTTTCTGACGATATTTCTTCCCATGTTCATGGAGAAACTGGCACTAAGTTAATCAGTATCTTTACATATTATTTTATTGTTTTTATTGAGAAATCTCATAATAAAAATACTTATTGTATTTATTTTTTATTTTGAACCTCATACCTCATATATACTTCTTATAGATGAGCACTTAAAAGATATGGCCAGAGTTCAAAGTATATGTTTAATTGTTGAGGGTTTTTTCCCTTATAATTGTTGTTGTTTATTTGTTACAGTTTATGGATTAGCTGGTAGAATATGTATTATATGGGCAAGTGATAGTTGAACTTCATAAAAACAAGTATTTCCAAACTAACCGAAAACAAAGCTCTCACAACTTTATTATCTGTCCTCATGAGAGAATCTAAAATATTTAGTCACTTGCCTCTAATTTTGGCTTCTGAGCTGGGAGATTTGTCCAGTTTTAAACATATGAAGTCTGATGCATCTCAGAATACAACTAGAACATTTGATTTAAGATTCTAAGATCTGAGAAAAGCTTAATCATAAGATGGAAGATTAAAAAAACCAGATGACACAAAAGCCGCAAAAATCGTCTTTTTTCCTGGAGTTCTCAATAATATAAAGTATTTAGAATATTGTTGGATATGGAAGTGTTTGTAATATAGTGAAAACACTAAAGCTTTGAAATCTCAGGGATTTCAGAAGTAGAATAGGCCACTATTTATTTAATATGTGCTCATGATTTTCTTAAATCCTGTAGAGATGTAGAGCAAAGTTGCTTTAAGTAAAAAACCTTTCAGTTCTGAATTTCAATCCTGAGATGTTTCTTTAGTGCTAAATTGCCCACTGTATAAAAAAAATATATAATTTTTCATCAAATCTTATTCCTGCAGGATAAAAGGGAAATTGAAGCTTCACTGACTCTTGGATTGACCATGCGGGGAATACAGATATTTCAGGTTGGTAAATGAGAAATAAGTGTCAAATGGTACTGACCATGTCTTACTCTTGCAGTGGGCCTGTGTGGTCCTGCAATAGGTTTGGTAGTTCATTCTCAGCCACTGGCTGTTCCTTATTTCCTGTTTATTTAGCACAGATGTGGATGATGTAGAACAGATGATGTGGCTCCGCCTGGTCCTTAACAATAGTAAGATCAACAAGCCAAAGATTAGCCCAGGTTCATCACTAAAAGATCACTAACAGATCATTATTACCCCAGACATTTCTCTCTTGATTTCTCATTGGTTTTAAATATTCTCTTTTATCCTCTGGAGCACTTACAAGTTGAAAGAAAAATAACATTTTAATATGTTGACTGACCAGACATTTTAATTTCCGTTACACTTTTCTGATAAAACTTGTCCCTTGAATAAATAGCAATGTCACTCTTCAGCAGGTGGGATGGTGTTATCAGACAGCTATCAACAGGGGAGGCAGAATACCTCTTTTTGTAAGACACAGGAAAATATAAGAATCTCATATCTTTGATGTAGGCTAAATATCCAATTATGAAAGTCTGAGTGCCTTATTACACCTCTTGAATGCCTGAGTCATTTGGAAATTTTATTTAAATTTAGAGACAGGCCAGAAGGGAAAAGATTGCTTTGAAAGGACCAGTTAATACAGTCACACAGGAACCAAAAGCTACAGGATGTGTCACTAATCTTCTAATTACTGTCTGCACTTCTCCAAAGAGAGTTGGGGACCTTTTTCAGATTTTAATTACTGTATTTTAGTTTTCAGGGAGAAAAGTTAGAGCCATTTTAGAGTATTTGTCATTTTTCTCATTAACTCTATATATGCATTGTGATTCTTTTCACAGAATTTAGATGAAGAGAAACAATTACTTTATGATTTCCCCTGGACAAATGTTGGAAAGTTGGTGTTTGTGGTGAGTTTAAAATAACTAAATTAGGAACATTTAAGTAATTGCTTATTTTTATGGATTTTTGTTGTTTTGTTTTTAAACAATATGTCTTGGGCACAAAAGTTGTTACATTTAAAAAGTTGATGTTGAAGATAATTTGCTCTCTTGTATCCTAATGCATGCATTAGCTCTGATCCTTGTCACGTGTATCAGTAGTGAACTTGAAGTCAAAAATCTTCTAGCAAAAGAAACTGCTAATTTTAATTTGTGTGTTTGGTCCCTACCACACTCCCCTAAGTTATTCTAATTGTAGGAGATAGTTGATGGGAAAAGTACAAGGTAAGTTCCTTAAATAGAATTATCATAAAAAGCCTACAGCAGGGGGATTGGAAAACAGAAAGCCATAATCAGAGTAAATTACTCTTAGTGTAGAGGTTAACTGGTTCTTTAGGAAGTTACTTCTTAAGGGCAAAGAATATAGAATTATATAAAAAGATGTTTCTATTAATATCTGACTATTTAAAGCTCAGTATTATAAAGAAAAACCTACAATTCTTTCCAAAAATGTACTCATATTTGTACAATATAGAGACTGATACAGATAAGAATTTGTAGACATGTGCTTCTCTCCCATAAGGAAGATGGCCTATATAAACAAAGGGCTACCTTGCAGATAGAATGTGGGCACCGACTCTACACTGCCCTGTGAGTCAGAAGACTTGTTTCACATTACCTTAATTACTTGGGCACGATTCAATCTGATTCCACTTTACTCATACACTAAGTGAAGACTGACCTGCCTTCTCCTCAGTGGCTCTCTCTTGTCCAAGCTCTTTGTGAAAGTATCTGAGCTGTTTGATTTTTTTTTAATGTGTGTGTGTTTGTGTGTGTGTGTGTGTGTGTGTGTGTGTGTGTTCGTGTCCCACTCTATGCCCAGGCTAGAGTGCAGTGGCACGCTCATGGTTCATTACAGCCTTGACCTCCTAGGCTCAAACCATCCTTCTGTTTCAACCTCCCAAGTAGCTGGAACTGTGAGTGCACATCACCATGCCTGGCTAATTTTTAGATTTTTTTTGTAGAGATGAGGTCTTCCTGTGTTGCCCAGGCTTGTCTCAAACTCCTGGGCTTAAGCAATCCTCTTGTCTTGACCTGCCAAAGTGCTGGGATTTACAGGAGTGAGCCACCAAGCCTGGTCTTATGTCCCAAATTAAGTGGTAATAAAATGCATGTATGAAATGGAGCTTTTTTAGGTCCTGGACTTGTGGTTATTGAATCTAGTTGTATATTGGCCTTACCCGAGGAGCTTGTTTGAGATATGGATTTCTGGTCCTTATCCTCCTCTCAAGGAATTTTTGACTCAATGGTCTGTAGTAGAAACCAGGATACTGTTTTGCTAAGTTTTACCAGATAATGATTCTCACAACCAACCAAGCCCTGCCTAGCTGTGTGACCTTGAGCAAGTTACAGAAACTCTCTGTGCTTTGGTTTTATTCCAAAATGGTGATAGTTGACCCCTGCATAGATTTGTTGTGAGGATTAAATGAGTTAATACATGTTTTGTGCTTGAAAAGTTTCAGTTATTTGTATTTCAGCATTAGGATTCACTGGCAGTTCCTTTAAAAAGAAGTTAACAACAGCAACAATAAACACCTCTTCCTATCTGGGCTTTACAAACCCATACTACTTTGTGCCGACTTTAAATGCGTGTGTGATTAAAATAGCCCTCCCTCCCTGCTTACCTCTGCCTTCCGGCTGAGAATCATTATGTCTGAACTATTCCTTTTGTAGTTGCGCTATTTATTGCCAGGAAAGTTAAAGGAATTCATAATATCCCATAACTAAAGAACTTTGCCAAACCCTCACCCCCAACTTAGAACTTTACATTAATGATCCCAGACTTAATGAGATTCCTTACATCTCTCCTGATAGCTGTTTTTTCTTCTTCTCGTCTGATCTCCCTCCAGGTTTCTCGTAGACATCTCCCATTCTTCCTAAACCCCAAATAGATATGTCCTACCGTTATAACTCCTTACTTGTTTTCTTCCCAGAATTTATCATAAGCTATGATTATTATGTGTGTGTTTGCCATTTCTCTAACTGGGATGTAGTTTCATGAGGATGCAAACCTTATCTGTCTTATGCACTGCTACTTTTCTTCAGTGCTTAGCACAGTGGTGCATAGTAAGTGATCAATAAATACTTGAATGTATGAGTCTCTTCTAGAATTCATCTTGTATGCTGAGTTAAGGTGTTGGGATTGCATCTGGGGATACTTCAATGATGGGCCCTTCTTTTCTCCATGAGACAAATATCCTGACCAGCCAGAGAAACCAAAGATATTCCTCAGCTGTCTTACATAGTCAGTGTTTTCTGAAAGACCCTGGTTAGATGCTTCCTTGAATTTTTTTTTTTTTTTTTTTGAATTGGAGTTTCACTCCGTCGCCCAGGCTAGAGTGCAGTGGCACACTCACGGCCACCCCAGTATCGGCCTGATGGGATTTGACAATCCTTCCATTTCAGCCTTCCAAGTAGCCAGAACTGCAGGCACACACTACCATGCCGGCTAATTTTTTTGATTTATTATAGAGATGAGGTCTCGCCCAGTTGCCCAGGCTGGTCTCAAACTTGTGGGCTCAGGCAGTCCTCTCACCTCGGCCTCCCAAAGTGCTGAGTTTATAGGTCTGAGCCACCATGCCTGGCCGTTTCCTTGAATTTTTGGTGTTCCTCTGTCCTGTGATATTTTTGAAAGTGGAAGCAATAACTTATCCCTTAGGGACTTTTAGATGGAGCTTTCTCCATCTATTTCTGAATCTATAGTTTTCTCTACGAAATAGAAAACTTTGGCAAAGCATGGGTTGATTTTCCTCCTAAGTTTGACTCACGCTTTCCTTCGACAGGGTAAGAAATTTGAGATCTTGCCGGATGGGCTTCCCTCAGCCAGGAAGCTCATGTACTACACAGGGTGCCCCATGCGCTCCAGACACCTCCTGCAGCTCCTGGGCAATAGCCATCGCCTCTACATGAATCTGCAGCCTGTCTTGCGCCACATCCGGAAACTGGAGGAAAATGAAGGTACGCAGGGTCTCAGGGCAGGGAAGCAGTAGTGGCCCTGGCCACTCGTGGTCTCTCATCCATCATCACCATAAACTGGGGCTGTGAGCTCCAGGCAATGGGATTTGGGGACTCGGGCTCTCCAGATTCTGAGCAGCATTTGTCCCAGAAGGTAAGGGGACAACTAGAGCATACCCGCCGTAGCAACTATTCAGAGTTTCCCTGGAGTGCAGTCTTTTTAAACTTTCCTCACACACGACTGGCTTGAAAATCCTTGCAAAGCCACCTTGTAAAGGCACAGGGCAACGGTCTATCTGCAACTCAGATTTTATCTGCAACTGACCCACCTTGGTGCTGTTATCCATAGATGGTCTGGAGTTCCTTTCAGTGTTGTTATTCATTAGGTTAGAGTGACAATAAAGGTGTGTCACAGATGTGTGGCCAGCCTCTCTGATTGACAGCTGGGAGACCCCCCACGTCCAGTCCATCAAGGACAAACAGAGAGAGAGGTTTTCATATGAGCATGTTGTCAGCCGTCATGGAGCTTTGCTGAAGTGCAGATGGAACAGAGCAGTCTGTCTGGGGCCCCAGCATGCTGGACCCTGGAAAGTGGGGCCAGTCAGGGTGGGGAGGACAAAGGCTGAGGCCTCTGACATCAGTCTTCAACTTCACAATGTTAGTCTAATGGTTAGCCCTTTATCTTGAACTGTGGCACCCTGGAGTTCCTCCATGTAGCACACATGCCTCACTTCAAATCCTCAGAAATCCTGTGTTGCATATTTGTTTGTTTGTTGATGCTTCCAATTTGACGTACAAATTCACGTTGTAGTCATTCCTTTGGAAATTCGATAGTGTGCTAGTTTGATGAGGTTAGGTTTGGGTTGTTTGCACGAACATCAGGATATAGATTTATATCTTAGGTTCATGTCCAAAACAAATTTGGACCCCTCAGGCTTACCTTTTCTGCAGAAACAAGGCAAATCGCTATCCTCTCTTACATGAACTAAAGATCTTTATAGAAGTGTGTGCTTCTGATTGATTTCTCTCAAAGATGATCTCTCGATCCAAATGAGACCCCATTTGGCAATTCCCTTGGAAAGGAGTGGTGATGAGAACATGAATCACCATCCACTGTCTGCCACCAAACCACACCTGCCTTTGGAGAGAATTGGTACGACTGTCAGGTGTATTGACTTCTGCTGTTGCAGGCTGCCAGTTCTTCCCCACAGTGACTCATTGGTAGAACACATATATCTCTCCTTTGCTGACATGAATACGGAAAGGAATTCAGTGGGGACAGAAGGAGGTTGAGGAACCAAGGGAACCTGTGGGACTAGGTGACTTAATTAGGTGCAGAGTGCATACTTTGCCAAGTCAGCCGCATTTCTAAGTGGCCAACGTGGTGCCTCGCGGAGTTCCTTTAGCTCACCAACCTTCTGCCTGCAGCATTTTGGCACGCCTTGTTCAGATCACCTTGAAGGAGACCTTTAGAGACCGAAAGAATCCATGGCCCTTCTGTAGATTCCAGGGTAAAATGTAAAACGATTTTGAGTGCTCCGAGGGGCAGGGCTTTGTCATCACCATGCATGCTACCAAGTATATCTGGGGGCTTCAGTGAGCAGGTGTCTCAGTTCGTTGTGTGCTGCTATAACAAAAGATCTCACAGACTGGGTCATCAGAAATGGATTTCCTCACAGTTCTGGAGACCAGAAAGTCCAAGATTAAGGAGCTGGTTTCTGGCAAGGGCCTTCTTGCTATTTCATCTCATGGTGGGAGGTGGAAGGGCAAAGAAAAAGAGCCCAGACTCCCCTTCATAATGAACCCCCTCCCTTGATAACCACATTAGTCCATTCATGAAGGGAGAACCTCATAGCTTAATCATCTCTTAAAGGTCCCACATCTGCTACTGTCAGGATGGCAGTTAAATTTCGGCATGAGTTTGGGATGAGGGGGACAGGCATTCAAACCATAGCAGTAGTGGAATGAAGGAATATAGAGGTGTAAATTGGATCTTTTATTTGTGTCCTTGAAGACAGATTTAGGGAAAAACCTTTTCTTCGTCTTCCAAAGAAAACAGGCTTAGTTTCTTCTACTTAGAGGTACCTCTGAGTCTGAAGAAGGCCAAAAACTAAGTTCCTCTGGGCCAACTTTGGCCTGAATCCAGTGATCCCGCCACACTTAAGGGCTCCATCATTTTAACAAGAAAAGCTCTTTTCTTGACATTAGTTTAGCAGAAAAAGTCTTTTTCTTAATTAAATTTCATTTAGTGTCACCTTGTCTGCAACACTATTTTAGAACTTTATAGTAAAAAATCATGACAAGAATTCTTCCTTCCTTAAAAAGGAAGGAAAAACATGCCTTGTGTCATTAAAAAAAAAATTAAGCCTAACTTTATTAAATAGCTGGAGCTTATTCTTAGGTTTTACACATTTACTGCATTAATGTCTAAAGTAACATATGAAGAACTGTCGCCTCTGGACTTTTACAACAGAGGAAGCGAAAAGAACACAGACATATTGATGATCTGTACTGGCTGACACCAGTGTTTATTAGGGGAATGAGAGGTTGCATTTTGCGTTCCTTAGACTCAATCTCAGAGTTATTTAAATGGTTCCTTCAGTTTGACTCTGTGAAACTTCTTAGATGTTTGCAAAAGGTGTACGTGATATAGCACTAAGAAGGGAACAGGAGTCAGCCACATGGAACAGCAAAGCTGCACTGACTTGTTGATGGGAAATATGATTTACACTAGGCTCCTCCTAGATAGAAAACAGGTTAGTGAGTACTAGGCTTCTCCTGAGTATACTAGGGCACACAAAGTAACAGATTGCCTCTGAACCTACCAGGAAGCTAGGAACAAAACTGCTATCTGTAAAGAGGCAGAAAGGCTTTTAAATGGTTGGACCCACAATTCCTTACTTGTCTTAGAGCCTTAGAACTCTGATATCTTGTAGACATTTTTTACTTTTTTTCTCTTCACTTTCCAACTTTCCAAGGACCTCATGGTCATTATTTGTGAAACTACATTTCAGCTCTCCATCTTCATCTCATACTTGTTGCCCTCAGAAGATAGGGATTGTTAGAACCCAGTCTGCTCCCTGAGCAACAGGCTGCACCTGGGTGTGTTTTATTGTGATGGTGTAAGACTGTGATGTCCGCTTCCACCTGCTTTTTGTGTGGCTGCATCTTCGTGTTTGAGCCCAGTTCCTTAGAATGATGGCGGGTGGGCTACAGCCCAGAAGTGTACACAGAACCTTCTCCAAGCATTTTTTTTTTTACACATTCTGGAAAACACATCTATTTTTTTGCTGCTCATTCCCTCTTTGAGTAGCCTGTGGTAATCATACTTCAGAGCTGGATTCAGACATCAGGAGTCCAAGTATTTTCACTTAACCAAGAAACATGACAATTAAATCCATGAACAGGCCCCTGAGAACCCAATTAGTCTACTAGTTAACAATCTCTAAAATAATACCAACTTGACATTCCCCAAATGCACTCTATTTTTAACATTGTTTTAATGTGTTATTTCTCATCATTATTAAGAAGGCAAGGAAGCTAAATGGTTTTTTTGTTTTATATTTCTGACCTTGAAAACACAAAAGTAATGTTTTTGTGTCAGTTGTACACCTGCAACTGAGTTGTAACTTTATGTCATTTTAATGTAATGGTTAGTTTAGTATGTAATAAAAGAGAATTTCCAATGTTGTGCCTTTGACTGCATTAAAGAGTAGCACTGACATGTTAAATAAAAGAGCAGTTTTACCAGTCACGTCATGTGGGCATAAATCATCAAACCAGTCGTGATTACCAAGGCTAATAATCTATTTCTTTTCTAAATAGATAATAAAACCTTACTAGTTCAGTCCAAATGGAGAAAAGCAATCTTAAATTAATGAAAATCTGAGTTTTAGAATCTTTGCGAGAACTCTCAGAAGAATGATTTTATTTTAAATTGTATTCAGCCGCTAGAGCTAAGCTAACAATGGAACACATTGAACAGATGAACAAATAAAATGAATGGCAATTAGCATAATTATATTTATTAAGGGATCTTCCATGGCAGTGCTTCTGAAATTATTTGTGGAGAAGAACCAGATTTTTAAATGCTGTTGACTGATACTTTTGTGGAATGCAGAATCATGCTAGTGGCTGTCATGGCAATGTCAAATAACTGTGGAAGTTTCTAAATGTTCATTCTCAATGACTGAACTTATTTCACTGTGGACCAATAACAGTTTGCAGACAAGAAGTGGTCTGCGACTACACTTTGAATAGCACTCTTCTTCCTGTGCTTGAAGCTTCGAAACTTTGAGTAGCTTAGTCAGTCTCCAGATTGGGCCTGATGGATCACACCTGTAATCCCAGCACTTTGAGAGTTCGAGGCTGGAGCATCACTTTTGCCCAGGAGATTGAGACCAGCTGGGCAACATAGCAAGACCTGGTCTCTACAGAAAATTAGCTGGGCTTGATGGTGTGTGCCTATAGTCCCAACTACTTGGGAGGCTGAGGCAGAAGAATTGCCTGAGCTCCAGAAGTCGAGGCTGTGGTAAGCCATGAGCGTGCCACTGCACTCCAGCCTGAGTGACAGACAAGACTCTGACTTGAATGAATAAATGAATGAAGGAAAGAAGGAAGAAATGTCCTCCTTCAGTCCGTTGCAGGGGGTTTTTATTCAGCTTGTAGTCTTAAGTCAAGCTTCTATCTAAGTTATCACTGCTTTCCAGCCACCAGATTCTGAATGTGAAATTGTCCTTGTTCTCTGCCCAGTGACTCACTTGAGCTGACAGCTGTCCCTTCTGTCTTGCTTGGTCTAATGAGCTGTGTTCCTCACCACGCAGAGAAGAAACAGTACCGGGAATCTTACATCAGTGACAACCTGGACCTGGATATAGACCAGTTGGAAAAGCGGTCTCGGGCCAGTGGGAGCAGTGCCGGCAGCGTGAAGCACAAGCGCCTGTCCCGTCACTCCACTGCCAGCCACAGCAGTTCCCACACCTCGGGCATTGAAGCTGACACCAAGCCCCGAGACCCGGGCCCGGAGGACGGCTATGCTGGCAGTGCCATCCACCGCAAGCTGAAGACCTGCAACTCCATGACCAGCCACGGCAGCTCCCACACCTCGGGCGTAGAGAGCAGCGGCAAGGACCGGTTGGAAGAGGACTCGCAAGATGATGGTACCTGTGCTGCCCCTTGCGCTCTCTTCTTTCTGTCTCTTGGCTTTTCCAAGTATTGGTTATGTAGAATCGATGTGTGGGGGGTGGCTTCAAGTAGTCGCAATAGGGAAGAAGAGGTGTCCTGCCATCTTCCCTGTGACTTGGTTGCGTCACTTGTGTCTGACTGTGTACAGAGCGTCCTTCTAGTCACAATTCTTTGTGACCACAGTGTTGGATGGTTGAGGACTCTCAAGTCTGTTCATGTGGAGTAGAGATGAGTCCTAGAGCCCTCGAGGCAGGATTCTCGATTTCCAGATGAAATAATACAGTGGGTGGGGCAGCAGAGTGGAGTGCAGTAAGAGTGACAGAAGCATCTTGAGCTTCTGGACCTCTCCCCCCAAATAAAGACTTGAGTCCTTGCCATGGGACTACTTAGTCAAGAATGAAGTGCCTCCCGTGTAACCAAGACTACAGGGAATATACAAAGATAGCACGTAGCTGCTATGAATTCACCCTGTGTTAAGGAGGTGAGACCTACAGCCTAGGTGTGTGCCTCTTTTAAATTGCTTTTCTGTCTCATGTGAGTACTACAACATTCAGGTTTGGGGGAAAGATTGACTCTGTAGAGAAAAACTGCAGAACACATGTTTGGCTCCTGTGGAGTTCATGTGGGTCTCAAGTCACTCACACCCCTGAGAGCAGGCAGCTGCAGGAAGCAAGGAGCCTCCCTGACTTCTCGTCTGCCTGTGTCAACAACCTTGCTCTGGCATTCGGCAGACGCCCTGTCAGCTTCAGTTTGCACTTTGTCGTTGCAGCAAGAGAGCGCAGTTTTTCTTCTTTCTTACAGAAGATGGAATAGCTGATGATCCCATCATGGCTATTTCACAGAAGACATGTGGATCACACAGCACTACATCAGTCCTATGAAGAAAGGGAACAAATAATACCCAGTTGGGAATTGTCCCTGGAGTTCACAATGGGAAAGTCTCCTTAGCAGATGTGTCTTCTGCTGAGAATAAGCGCACAGCCACCCTCGAAGTGCAACTGTGGATTGTGACGGTTGTTTCCCTTCAAGTCACTAAATGTCCTTTCCTTCTTCCATGTCAGAGATTGAGATGTTGGTCGATGACCCCCGGGACCTGGAGCAGACAGGTGAAGAGCCCCTGGAGGTCAGCCCAGACATGTGCATCTTCATCACAGAGGACATGCTCATGTCACGAAAGCTGAACGGACACTCCGGTGAGCTGACAGGAGGTTCTCCTCAGGTGGCTGAACATCCTGAACTGAGGAGCAAGTGCCTCTAGAAATAGATGGGGTGGGGTTGCTAGATCCGAGACAGGACTGGAACAAGCCCTTTCAGGTCCTAAACCGCAGGATCCAGTGCCTTCTGGGGACGAAGGGAGAGAGAAACCCTCAGTACTGGGAAGCAGTGTCTTCTGCTCTGTTCTTTGGACAGAAGGGAGTTGTGTAGTAGGGTTTATTTTTTGCTGTTTTCAATCAGAGAGCCATATAGTGCATCTGGAAGGGCCTTGAAGACCCTTCAGTCTGGGCTCCTGTTTACAGATGAGATAACCCATAAATTTAAGGGGAGAAATGAAATACTGCATAGCTAGAAACGCAAGTCAGGCCTCCAGGTTGTTCTGTTGTGTTTTCCCACTCTGTTGTACTAGAACAGGAGTCTAGGAGAAAAAGTGTCATAAAGGGTTGACCTGAAAAGATGCTTGTAAATTTCATGTTTGTATGGTTTATTCTAGGAAACTTGCATTCCCTGAATTCCTATTATAGGGTTATATAATATACAGTATATGTTTTTGTCATATAGAAGATACTGTTTGGGGTTTTGAGGGGGGGTTTTGTTTTTTTTAGTTGGAGTCTCACTCTATCACCCAGGCTGGAGTGCAGTGGCACACTCACGGCCACCACAGCATCAACCTGCTGGGCTCAGGTGATCCTTCAGCCTCAACCTTCCAAGAAGCTGGAAGTATAGGCATGCACCCCACCACACCTGGCTAATTTTTTGATTTGTTGTATAGATGAAGTCTCGCCAAGTTGCCCAGGCTGGTCTCGAACCTGTGGGCTCAGGCAATCCTCTTGCCTCTGCCTCCGCCTCCCAAAGTGCTGGGATTATAGACCTGAGCCACCGTGCCTAACCTGTTTATTTTTAAGGCAGCACTATGGATTTTGTTTTTAAACCTCAGTCACTTCTGCTTTTGTCACACATTATAAATTATTCTCTGCTCTTTAGAGGTATATGCCTTTGGAACCAGCACTATTGAAATGTTCTCTTCCATCTCGAATTGAATGAAAGAAATTGTTACTGCTGGGGTGACCAGTCACTACCCTGTCAGATCCACAGTCCTTGAAGCTCAGTGAGCCTCTCCCAAGTGCTAGGCCCTGGGAATCAGACAGGAGCAAGACCAGTGCACAGTCTGCAGCATCCTGGCATGCACTCTGCCAAGGGCATGAGGCAACTTTTATTTCAGATTTCCCTTTACCCAGCAGAACCATGGCTTCCTGATACTCTGTTGGGAACAGACCTGCTCATGCTTATGGAGAATCACTCTGACCATGCGGGCTCATCAGGACGGTTGCTGTAGACATGCTTGGAGTCATAAACCAAACTTTGCTCCTTTTGCCCATTTGCTATATGTTTTAGCTTTATTTTATTTTATGTATTTATTTTTGAGTCAGGGTCTCACTCTGTTGCCCTGACTGGAATGCAGTGGCATAATCATGGCTCACTGCAGCCTCACCCCCCTGGGCTCGAGTGATCCTTCTACTTCAGCCTCCCTAGTAGCTGAGACTACAGACGCATGCCACAACACCTTTTTAAAATTTTTTGATAAAGACAAGGTCTTGCTGTGTTCCCAGGCTGGTCTCAAACTCCTGGGCCCACGTGATCCTTCCATCTCAGATTTCCTAAGTGCTGGGATTACAGAATTCAGCCACTGCGCCCAGTCCCATTTGCTTTATGATACTGAATGTTCTCTCTTTCAAAGACATTTTAATGCATATTAAGTATAAATTCACAATTTGAGGCACACTATAGGTGCATGGATAGCTCTATTATGTAATATGTTTGTAGAAGGGAAGTGGTCTAAATTAGTGTATGCCAAATGCCATGGGACCAGGGTGGGCATGAGAGAGGCTGACTTTGTATTTATATATTTCTTCATCTAATTTTTATAAGTGTCAATTTTGTAATTTTGAATAGAAATTAAATAAGATGACTGTTGAAGATTTATATACAAAAATGTTCTTTGAAATGTTATTTTAATAGCAAAGAAATGAAAAGAAGGAATGAGTGGTTAAATTATACTCTACTCATACAATGGAATATAATACAGTCATTAAATATGAGATTTTCAAAGAATACTGATAACACAGGAAAGATGGATATCGAAAGTAAAAATTACGTAAAAGGATGACCTCATTAAAAGATAGTGTTGCTGGGCTCGGTGGCTCAGCCTGTAATCCTGCGCCTTTGGGAGGCTGAGGCGAGTGGATTGCCTGAGCCCGCGGGTTTGAGACCCGCCTGGGCAGCGAGACCTCATCTCTACAATAAATCAAAAAATCAACTGGGCGTGGTAGCTCATGCCTGTAACTCCTGCTACTCGGAAGGCTGAGGCGGAAGGATCGCCGGAGCCCAACGGGCGAGGCTGCGGTGACCGGGAGCGGCCACTGCATTCCAGTCTGGGCGACTGAGTGAGACTTCAACTCAAAAAAAATTAAATTAAATTAAAAAAAGATAGTGTTTATATGTATATAAGAAAGAAAATACCAAAGAGTAATAGCCTTTTCTCTGGAAGTAGGATCATAGATGATCTTCGTTTCTTCCTTGCATCATTCTAGTTTTCTAGATTCTCTGCAGTTTGAGCATTTAGATGTCTGAGAATGGTGAGCCAAGACTGGGTAGTACTGAAGCTACCTGCTTGGCCCCTCGTGCTCGGTGAAGGAACTGCTTCCTTGTTGCAGACTTGATGCTGACTTTTCTTTCTCTTTTTTTTGAGTTGGAGTCTCACTCCGTCGCCCAGGCTGGAGTGCAGTGGCACACTCATGGCCACCCCAGTATCGACTTGCTAGGCTCCAGTGATCCCTCACCTCAGCCATCCAAGTAGCCAGAACTATAGGCGCATGCTACCACCCCCGGCTAATTTTTGATTTATTGTAGAGACGAGGTCTTGGCCAAGTTGCCCTGACTGGTCTCGAACCTGTGAACTCAGGCAATTCTCTCACCTCTGCCTCCCAAAGTGCTGGAATTATAGGCTGATCCACTGAGTCTGGTCAATGCTGACTTTTCTAGTGGTGGGTTCCAGATTGGGAGAAGACTATTTACAGGCATGGGAACTCCTGTAATCCTGTAAATCCAGAAGGAACCAAACCAGCTGCCAGTCATTGCACAAGTCTGCATGCTCCTGTGAGGATGTGTTCAAAGGTTTAATGCTTTCTAGAACATAATGATCTTTCTAGAGAAAAGCCCTCTACTAAAGCTGTATTAACCCCTAAATCAGAGTTACACAGAGAGTTTTATATGTATATAAGAAAGAAAATACCAAAAGAGATCATCACAGCACCCAATCACCTTGGTACTGAATGTCCTCATATTTCAGTTAAGTAATTGTCAAATATTTAACATATGAAAGGAATATGCTCGACAGTAAATCATTATGAGACATTGCTAAAGAGTTAGGAGATAGAACACAAGTCATTCTATAGATTACTAGTGGGGGTTGAGTAAAAATGACATTACTTAGGGTTCTTTTTTTGGAAGGTTGGGATATAATCTTCTTAAGATGCCATTTGGCCTTGTCGATCGATATAGGGCTTAACCTTCACCCACTTCATGTGCTGGCAGGGAAAATGTCAGAGACATTCACTTATGTTTCCAGTTCTCATCAGTAGTTTTACCTTCTGAGACCATTTTTTTCTGAATGTTTCACTCACAAGCTAAAGTCAGAGAGGGAAGTGTCGACCTTGGATTTCTGTTTTTAAAAATGTAGTGAGTTTCCCCCAAGTACCAAGGTGATTGAGTGCTGTGATGATCTCAGAGACCCAGTACTGAAGTCTCAATGTGGCCTCTCATTTTGGTCTTCTGCCAGCGGGATCAGCTGCAGGAGGTACATGCCATGGTGTCCCTCAGCCAAGAAGTCTTCCGTGAGCTGAGTGTATTCGTGTGTAGGCCCTGTACCTCACCCCTGTCATGCATTTGCTGTTTGATCATCATTTAAAACTCTAGTGCATAGGTGCTATTATCAGCCCCATTTTATATGAGAAGACAGAGGGAGGTTAAGTACCTGCCCTATACATGGTTAATTAATTTTCTGGGCCAGGCTGCAGTCAGATCTGTCTGACTCCAGAGGACAGAGCCCCTATAGTTCACTACTGCACATCCAAGTGGAACCAAGCCTAGAAGGCTGCGCCACTGTTCAGCAAGAGTTAAACTGGAGGAAGGGTAAGCTTCATGTGATATGGTAAAGAGACTGCTGCACCCAGTCTTTGTTTTCATTTCTAACTTCATCATAAATAGCTTGGTTAGAAGTTTTTAAAAGAAAATTCCTGTTCTAAGCTTCTTCCTACACTCTAACCCCACATTGACTATCTCTACTGTGAGACAAGAGATGTGTGTCGCCCTGGTGGCCCACCAACAGAGGGTCACAGTGGGACTTTTCAGAAATGGTTAGTATTGACGTTCTCATTCCTGGTGGTAGTCCTTGTCAGAAGATGTACTAAGAGGTTTGAATGATTTGAAGTATTTATTGTCTTTTTCCTCTGCTCTACTTTAGGGTTGATCGTGAAAGAAATCGGTTCTTCCACCTCCAGCTCCTCCGAAACAGTTGTCAAACTTCGTGGCCAGAGTACTGATTCTCTTCCACAGGTATTAAAGGGATTGAACATTTCAAATTAGAAACTGAAGTTATCGGAAACTTTAAGTAAGAGCTTACATATTTATTTATGCAAATGAGCAAAAATTAGAAACCCAGAGGAAATTAGTCTTACCAGATCCACAAATTCTATTTTTATGCTGAATTTATTTCCATTTTATTTGCTAGCCCTGCTTATCTTTGAGATGATTTTTTTGTGTGGATAAATCATATACTTTGTTTCACAGTTCATATAGGTGGAAAGCCTCTCCCTTAAGACTTCAGGTTGAGAGAGAGAGAGAGAGAGAGAGAGAGAGAGAGAGAGAGTGAGAGAGAGAGAGAGAGAGAGTGTGTGTGTGTGTGTGTGTGTGTGTGTGTGTGTGTGTTGATTGACTGACTGCAACAACCTGGGAGGATAATATTCTTGTCAGGTGTGTTATGGCAGAAATGTTTCCCCACTCTGGTTATTCCATTCAGATTGAATTTTCAAAGTTTGCAGAACTCAAGTATTTGACAACCTGTGATCACTGTTAAACTATTAAAATGTCAAAAGGTATAAATGGAATGCTCTGAAACTCGTGGTATTAGCATTTGGAGTTAATCTACACCTGATCCCTCTCTTTTCCAAGCACTGTGTCCCCCCTTTCTGTGCTTCACTTTCTAGGGACTTTCCTTGCGTCTTTCCTCACCCTTCTGTATGTGTTTCTCTCTTTTATATCCTTCTTTCTCTTGCATTCTGGCTCTCTTGATTCCCTTCCCCCCTTTCTTTCTTCACTTTTTCTCATTTGTCCTTTCTTTCTCTCATCTCCATCCAAATAACTATTATGCAAAGACATTTATTGCATATGCTTTTGAAAACGCCAGTGAGTAATCTTTCAAGCAGTGTGTGTAGCCTGATGAACTGGCACGCGCACTCCAGAGTCAGACTGCCTGGCTTGCTCCCAGCTCGGTGTTAACTCTTAGGAAATATCTGTGGGACACAGCTGAGCATTACACCTGGGCAGAACATTGATGAGCCTGCGTGGTGGGTTTGTGGGGATGACCAAATGATTCCATGTGTGAAATCCTCTTGGAACCTGGGAAGACTGCATCTGTGCAGCGAGTCATGCCATGCAGGGGATCTCACACACATGTGACACTTCCTAGTAAAATGTCCTCTTGTTCTAACAAGGCTGTCCTTTGTAGTGTTAAGCAGCAAAATTAGAGATAAAATGCCTAGTTTCCTTAAATAGTCCATTAAGTGGCTTCTATTCTTGTAGTTATCTGAACCATTTTTTACCTTCTTTCTGTTTTCCACCATACCACCTCTTGGGATAACACTTCCCTAAATCTGCTGGCTGCTGTGTAAAGCAGGACATGACCCCCTTGTATCCAGGAGCTGCCCCCATCCTGGTGCTTGTCTCCCACCCTTTCCAGCACCCAAGAATCCTGGCTTTTTAAGCAGTAATTCTTCAAACTGTGTTTCTTTGGAATAATTGGTTTGTTTTCCCATTTCTTATTAAAATCATAATAGGCCTCACCCACATTGAATTGCCACATCCTAGTAAGAAAAATAAAGACACAGATTCTTTACCTATACTGCCTTATTTTAAGAGAATTGCTTGATTTCTGAAATGTTTCGGCAGTTGGATTCCTTCTGTGTTTGCATCTCTCACCTTGGATCATTTATCTGTAAAATGGGGAGAATCATGGTGTCTGCCTCCTAGGACTGTTAGGAAGATTAAATGAGTGTTTAGGTCAAGACCTGGCACATACAGTCCATGTTAGCTGCTGTTATCATCAGTGGCGATAGTGTTCATATATTTTCCCATAGGGCCCAGAAACCACAGATTGAAAACTAGTTTCTGACATCGAAGGATTTGGAGCCTTTTCTGATTCTGCAGCATCTCTCTTTACAGGGCAATACACTAACCTTTTGTCTTAGTCTGTACTCTTGAAGTTGTTTCACCCTCCCCTTATTTTGCAGACTGTATGTCGAAAACCAAAGACCTCCACAGATCGACATAGCTTGAGCCTTGACGACATCCGGCTTTACCAGAAAGACTTCCTGCATATCGCAGGTCTGTGTCAGGACACTGCCCAGAGTTACACCTTTGGATGTGGCCACGAACTGGACGAGGAAGGCCTGTACTGCAATAGCTGCTTGGCTCAGCAGTGCGTCAACATCCAAGATGCTTTTCCAGTCAAAAGAACCAGCAAATACTTTTCTCTGGATCTCACTCATGATGAAGCTCCAGAGTTTGTTGTATAAAGTCCATCTTCATGCCACTGTCCGGGCAGCCTGCTGTTTGCTAGAGGACATGAAAGTCATGGGTTCTTGACATATTACTTGTGCCATATTCTCTTCACCCCAAAACATAGCTCTTTCATTATAATATTTGAGATGGAAACAAAAGCCTTCAGACAATTGCACTTTAAGTATTATTACACAGGGGTAAAAGAACTACAGAAAATGTACAGCAATGCGAGCACCCAGGCGTTCACAGATCCTGTGGAAAGAAAGATGCTCGCTGATCACCATGCCTTCCGAAGAGTGGACTGTGGTGTGTTTGCGCATTTGCTGTTGCTTAGTTCAGTTACATGTACCATCACTTTTTTTTATCATGTGAAAGATGTTACTAGCTTTATTTGTTTGCTTGTACATTGTGTACTACTCCCTCATGAAATGCTCGTGGTTTGAGGGAAGAAAGAGGGAAGGTTCTCTCTTCTTTTAACAGAGAGACCATTGCCTAGTAAATATAGCCATTGCTGCCTCGCTGAGGCCATCCCAAAGTGAACACTGATGAAGTGGTCAAACTCATGGAGTTCTAGCAAGCCAAAGATGTGTACCTGACACAAGTACCTGCTCAGAGTTGAGAAGACGTGAATTAAGTAATAACAGAAGACGGTGTATGCTGCGATGCCTTGGGCTCCTTTGCACCTGGTCAGTGCCGTGTGCCTCTTTGATCTTCCAGAAAGCTCCAGGATTCAGTTGAGGTTCCCATCCACATAATAGATCAGTTGTGTTCATGTGACAGTGCATTTTGTGGAGTTTACAAAACTGGTGTCTGTTGAAACTTTAGTTATGTCTTAGGAAATGTTTGTGCTTGGAGGTGTTAGGTTTTTTGTGTGTTTTAATTCTCAAGAACAAACGATCATAATGCTAGTTTCTGCTTAACCAAATTCCCCTAACTATATGTATTTGTCTTACATATATACAAACACACAGGATCATGTGTTTATATATGTTTAAAACTTGCTAAGTTTTCATTTTGCTTTCACGACTCCCTTGTATACATGGAATCCCTTGTTTAATATTGAGAATACAGAACTGAATGAATGATGCCTGCAGACAATCAGTTGATGTATGTAGAGTTAAGAATAACTGTTTCCTCATGTGCCTTTGGCCATGATTCTCAACCCTGATTGTATAATAGAATTTTGGTGAGGAGCTTTTAAAAAACAATGTCTGGGTACCCCCACCAGACCCATTAAGTCAGTCTCCTGTGGTGGGGCCCAGGTAGAATTGCCTTTTCTTTTAAAGTTCTCCAGATGGAGCTAATATGCAACAGGGTTGAAAGCCACTGATCCAGGGGGTGTCTTTGTTACTTTTGAAGTGGAAATGTACAGAAGATGTAGTGTATGAGAAAGGGCCATTTTTAAGTCAGTTACCTGCCGTGCTGTTGTTATGCTATCTAAAGAAACCAGGCGAGTGAATTTATCAGCCTCTTGATGGACAGTAAAAACGTTGCTTGTACTTCAGGAGAGAACTTCATAGCACAGTGTCTTTCTATGAGATGTTTTTAATGATTTAATATTTTACAACCTTTGTTTACCATATTTTGATATACCATTTTTTCTATCTGCCAGGTTTTATTAAAAAGAAAACTATATATTATTTACTAAAGAAACAGTCATATTTTTGTACAAATTATGTTTCCAGGTAACAAAGAAATAGATTTAGGGTACAACAGAACATAGCAGTGTTACCCGAGGATGGGAGTCAGTATTATAAAACAAATGATGAGCAGGAACACGCCCCCTTGTGCTGCCTCTCATGTGCCAGGTGGCGGATGTGTGTGCAACACAGCCTTGTCAAGTTAGGTTCACCTGACACTCTAAAAGGAAAAAAAGCCCCATAGAGTTCTATAGTCATGAAATGATTTTGCTTTTCTCAAATGCTTTAATAGACCAAAGTTTCACATATCAGAATGTATAAAGGTATCTCAGTCTCTGCATAGAAGGATACAAGTAAGAAAGGATCATTTAATGACTATTTTACTTGTAAGTCATTAAATAATCCTCTGTTTCTTATAGATGATGCTTGAGAGAGAAATCATGATGACGTTTGTACTCTAAAGAGCCCAGATCATAAAGCGGTGCATTTCCTTAGCTCTTAGAGTATTTTGCAAACACAAAGAAAAAACATATTTAAGAAAAAAAAGTAAAGAAAGAATTTAATTACTACACACAGGTAGTGCTCTATGCTTTATGTTCCCTTTACTTCAATCAGAGTCAGGTCTTTAGGGTTACTCCAGCATTGGTCATGGTTTTGCATACCTTCTTTCTAATTGAATTTATGAATTGTCTTGTGGGTTTTCCAAAATGAAACATGCTAAGGAACCTTTTTGCTTTCTGATCCACTGTTTGCAGCAGAATTATATATATATGTATATGAAAATCCACTTTGGATAATCTACATTTTTGTATTTGGAAATTGTTTTTAAAAATAAAAAAGAGAAAGAAAAGTATGAAGTTGTTATTTATTCTGCATTCCTTACATTTCCATTGCTAGTCAGTATACCAACTTGATATATATCGCCTCACACATCTACGTCTGTATTTGCAACAGTGAGCTTTATATCTACGTAAATTGTAAATAATCCTTTCTGTGAAAGGATCATCATATCAGGGTGATACCAAAAGTATGTAAGAAACTGCATTATTTTGTAGTTATTTCTTATGTCTCATGGTAAGATTAGCAGTCAATAAAGTTACTTTTCTTTGCCTTTAATTTGCCTTTTTTTATTATTAGAGCTCTCGATTAAGCAAGAAGCATTAAGGAGTGAATGTTTCTTTGTGTTCTTCTTTCCTATAATGGAGCACAGTAAAGGACAATCTGAAGGTTCTGTAAGATAGAATTCCAAGCAAAACCGCCCCCATAGTGGTGATGGTAACCTGGCTGACATGGGTATCACCACATGCCAGGGCCACGTAAGGTAGAATTGCCCGTGTGAACTCATTTATCCTCAAATTCCCATAAGGCAAGTACAATTGTTCTCAAGTTTGAGATGAAGGAACCAAGGTTCCAGGAGGCCGAGGGGCTGAAAGAACTCCACTTTTTAACATCATTTAAAAAAAAATAGCTACTTTAACTTAGACCCTTAAAACAGCCATCATAGAACTATTGTTTTGTTTTAAATAAGTGGTTGCATTTTTTTTTAATTTTTATTTTTTATTTTTTGAGTTGGAGTCTCACTCTGTCGCCCAGACCGGAGTGCAGTGGCCACTCCCAGCCACCGCAGCCTCGACCTGCTGGGCACTGGCGATCCTTCCGCCTCAGCCTTCCAAGTAGCTGGAACTACAGGTGCGCGCTACCACACCCCGCTAATTTTTGATTTATTGTGGAGATGAGGTCTCGCCAAGTTGCCCAGGCGGGTCTCGAACCCGCGGGCTCAGGCAATCCACTCACCTCAGCCTCCCAAAGGCGCGGGATTACAGGCTGAGCCACCGAGCCCAGCTAAGTGGTTGCATTTAACAGCATGCATTCATAAAGCCGAATGTGAGGTCAGTGTGGCATTAGGGAAACAGCCCAGAATTAAGTATTGGTAGACCAGATTCTGGAAAGCCCCTGCTCTCTTTCTAAAGGGAAATCCATTCCTTCTCTTGACTCCTGTTTTGGCTATAAAGTGGGGCTAATAATTCAAAGGACTGTTTGGGAAAATAAATAAGGGAATAGGTTTAATATGCCCCTGATGACTAGGGTGGGAGGAAGGTGGGCTTTCAAATCTTCTAGCAAATATTTAACCCTTTGCATTCAGAAACATCTCGCAGGTCACCTACTAGCAACCCAACCACACTTTTTTATTAATACCAAATAGTGAAAAACGAATCATTTCGTATTACATAGTAGAGCATTGGAACCAATTATTTTATTGTAATGATATTTGGCTTGTAATGGAATTTTGGACATCGGGGAACTTATAACAAAAATAAAAATTTTGGATCCTATATTTTTCTAACGTGGCAACGTGTGAAATAGTCATCTACGTGCGTTGCCAGTTCATTGGTAAACGTGCAGTAGTAATTTGATGGCTTCCACCTAGTGTTTTTCTATTCAAACAAGCAACGCAGTCTCATTTTCTTCTTCCCACATTAATGTGTAATTTATTGTCCAGTCTGCTGTTCGAAGAAGATGTGTAAGGACGCACTCATTCCTGAAAACCACTTCTTAACTGATCAGAAACGACAAATTTCAGATGGGACATAGGCTTTTCATTGTTTTTGAGTGGAAAACTTTAAGGAAGCATACATTTTTTTAAAATTTGCAATTTCTAGTAAGTTTGCCCAGCAATCTCTTTATGTTCCCTTGAGAGGGGACATCTGAGTGTTTTGCTAGATTTATCATGTCCCCTTGGGGGACATCTGAATACAAAGGGTTAGCTTTTATAAATAGAGCCCTTTGGCCATTTGGAAGCATACAATTAAAAAAAAAACTTTCTGGTGGAAGTTATTCATTAATTTTGCAGAGTTTCTGGCAAATCGCAAGTAGGAGTCAAGGGAAGAAAATAGCTGGTCACCTACTATGTGATATTACACATGTGTCTTATCCTCACAACTCTTCAAAGAGTTCTCACCATTTCACAACCGAGGAAACAGTTAAACTTACTGAAGATCCTCCAGCTAGTGAATGGTAGAGCAGAGTTTTAAACCCAAATGTCTGCAAAAGCTTTGTTTTTTTCTGTAGAGAACGCTCAGAACCTAGTAGGGAAGACAGACTTTCCCGTTTTGATAGTGTGATCAATGAAATTTATTTGCGAACTCAGTAATTTTTTTGAGTAGCCACTACGTGCCAGGCATATACAAGGCTTATACAGGTGTTACCTTGGCCCAGAGACAGTAACGACCTGGGAGATGGAGAGTGGGAGACAGAAGAACCGAGAAGGATTTACTGGAGAAAACCTTGAATGGGGACTTCTGGCAGCATGCGGTGAGGTACAGGCTGTCTAGGCAAAGGCTTATAAGCTGGATTCAACGATGGTCATCCAGGGACCTGCATAAACCTCACGGGTCCTTTTGGCTTGAGTAACCACTCTCCAGCTTAGTCATGAAAGCCTTGACACCCAAATGAGGACACCAAGTTATTTTCTAGACAGCAGGAAGCCACTGAAGAGAGTTATGAAGGATAAAGACGAGAGATGTGTTTAGGGCTTGAAAGAAATTATGGGTGCAGCGCTAACAGCAGGTTGGGAGGAAGTTGGAAGATGGTGAGGGTCTGAACTGAAGGAGTGGTAGCACAGAGAAAAGGAGAAGATTCAGAAGCTATGTAGGAAGCAGAACCAGAGCACTGTTATGTTGTGGGTAGTGACCATTGTCCAGAGTTGCAAACAGTGCAAGAACTCATCCAAGTCAGATTCGAGATTCAGATTTATTGAGTACACTGCAAGGGAGCAGTCAGCAAGGCAGGATAGAAAAACTGCACCAAGCTGGCAATTTGAGGTGGTTTTTATATGGGAACTGGCCCTTCAAGTCCTGCCATGCAAATGAGGGATTAAAACATGGCTGTTCTGATTGGCTGGTGTTGGACTCTGATTGTAGGCTGCTCATTGGTCAGTTTGAGGTTAACACAAGGTGGCTCTTGTCATCTAAAATGGCTTCCACGTGTTACACACATAGAAGGTTGTCATCTCCTGAACTAAACATTAGTGGAGAAACGCAATTTGCCCTAACTTGACAAAGCCCATGGGAAGACTAACTGCTTTATATTATGAATTAAAATCTACTCTACCTAAATGTCTTTAGTGTGAAAAATTGGCACAATGGCCACAACTATCCCAATCTGTAGCAGTGATTCTCAACCCCACCTGCACATTCGAGTGACCCAGAGAGCATTAAACAGTGACCCCCAGTGCTTCTGATGTGCTTGGTCTAGGGTCGTTCTGCAAGTCACGCCAACATGCATCATGGTTGCAACCCACTGATCTACAGCTGAGCCCGAGCAATTGCCAGCCTATCTGCCCCTGAGGCAGCATGATTCACATTTGGCGTAGGTTGGGTCTCTAGAATGTCCAGGTATGCTGCATTTTGGAAGAATGACATTTTCTTTTACCAATAAAGCTGTCAGAGAGTGGACCAGTGCTGGAGTGAGGCACTCGCCTCACTATTTCAGAAAGCTTGAAAATACCCACGTTTTAGAGATTAGGGTGTTTTATTCATATGATTGTTTGGCTAAGTATGAGGGTGGGGGTAATGTGAGTTTAGTAAAATACTTTAAAATCTCCTCCCTGTTACTGTTTTATTTGCCTTGTCATTTTTCCATTGCTTTATATTCGTTGATGCCCACACAAAGGCATAATGGAAATAAGGAAGCTAAATTCCACCAGCCCTTTCATTCCTAAGACATGTATTTTGAGTTAATGAAGAAGCCTGACCTCTGAAAAGTCCTCCTCAGATGCTGTGAGCCATTATAGGTGATGGAGTTATTTGCTCTCAAGAGATTAATTGAAAGCCTGTAAGCATGGCACAGCTATAATTAACTAACTCATTACTTAGGATGGGTGTTTACCCATCTGGTGTCAACTGTAGTCAGCTGAGGTCTCCTCAATTTATTACTGTTATTACTGCAAGAGATGGATTTCATAAGAACAGACAGTTCCCAACTTAGGAAAGAAGACTCAGTTCCAAGTTTGCTTCTAAATTGGTTGTTTGACATTTAGAACACACATCCTTAAACTCCCTGGTCCATAAATACCTGTTTAACCCAGAGGTATTACTTAGAGATGTTTTTTCTGAGTATTTGTAAGCATGTGTCAAAGAAGAGGCCCACAACTTAAATTAGGTAGGTGGAATGACCCCACAACCAGAGAGATGAGAGATGATAGCACTCCACTGTAGCCCAACAGTTCGATCTTTAGGTTTTACTTATCATAGTACATCCATACCCAATTACAGACAAAATTGGAAGCTTCAGGAAAGTCATGCCAAGATAAAGAAGCTCTAAGCCAGTTTCTGCCTTGGAGTTCCATGAGGGATGCGTCTACTGATTTCTCATCCTCTCCCCGGGTCCCCAATCCAGAGCTACTCAGCGCTGCTCTCCCATCATGAAAGAGAGCAGACACTTTTCTCCTGACCTACAGAGGTAGAAGGAAGAGGGAAAGTCTAGGAGCTGTTTTAAGGAGCAGAAACCCCAGGGTCTTTAGACTGTATTTCTGAATTGTTACAGGGTAAGAATAAAATGCTGTAAGAGAGAAGTTAAGGAACCCATATCAGGGCTTTTAAATGCAACATCAACGGGAATGTGTGAGACCATAAGACCCACTAGAGGGTTTGAAAGAAGGGCTAAATGAATTCATGTACCTTATTCCCAAAAGGAAAAGCTCAATAATATCAATGTCAAGTTTTCCCATCAATTCCTTTCTAAATCCCAAATGAAACATTTTGGCCATGATGGAGGTATAGGGACTAGTTTTACCTTCTCACTTTAAGTAACTATAAAAAGAAAACTATGAATAAAAAAAGTTTTTTAGACACTTACCAACAGGCAGTGCCTGTTGGCAGTAGAGTATGCCTCCAGAAGGTATCCCTCCTCGCCCCATTTCACTACCTGAGACTGTCCAGGACACAATGTAGAAGGAAACCTAATGGATCACAGCAGTCTTTCTGAGTTGGGAAGGCAGAGTTGAGAGTTTAGATAAGCCAGGGTGGCTACCTAGACCATGAAGATCTGTAAAAAGTTCTCAAGTATCCCTGATCAGTATATAATTGTGAGGAAAGCACCTGAGGCAGGATGTGAACCATGAGAAAACAGCAAAACAATCTCTGGAGCTCATGTAGCACCAGGAACAGTTTGAGATCCCACCAACGAGAATGAAAAATCCTTGTAATAATGAGACATCTAGTAAGAAAAAGTAATCAGAAGGGTATTCCTGGAGGTTGCTGTGGCCCTGCAAACACAGCTTAAAAAGCTTTTTAAACATTGAAAGAAAATTGCTGTCAACTTACAATTCTATACCCAAAGTCTCCTTCAAAAACAAAGATCAAATAAAAACATTTTAGGCATACAAAGAAAGAGTTCAATGCCAGCTCTTCATAAGACATGTAAATGAAAGCAAAATAAACGACCAAAAAGCCAACAGATTACAAAATTAGATCTACACAATGAAGAGCTCTAGAAATGGTAACTATGCAAGCCAAATATATATATATTTCATATTTTAAATCTTTTTACAAAATAATTGACTACTTAAAGCAAATGCAAAAGACAATGTATTGTGGAGCTTTGACATATATAAAAAGTAAGCACAAAGACCAGGAGAGGGCAAGGAACATATACTGTTGTAAGTTTCTTATGTGACATTTGAAGTGGTATGATATTGCTTAAAGGTGGGCTATGATAGCATAAAGATGTAGACTATAAATGCTAAAGCAACCCCTAGAAATAAACAAAACAAAGAAGCATGAGATAGAATGGATTAATAAAAATTGCTAAACACACACAAAAAAGAGAAAAGAGATTAGAGAACAAATAAGACAAATAAAAACCAAATATAAACTTGTAACGTTTAAAACCAACCATATCAATAATCAAATTAAATGTAAAATGTACCTCCTCAAAGACATTATAAGGAATAATGAAAATATTTTGGAATATAGACCCAATGAGGAGATATTTACCTTCTCATATACAGTCCATTATGTAGAGTTCCTGTTATTAACGATACTGACACAAAAATAGCAATTTAGGGCAAAGACTGGCAAAGTTTTTCCATAAAGAGCCAAAGCATGAATATATTAGGCTTTGCAAGCCGTACGGTTTCTATTGCAGCTACTTAACTTTATCATCGTAATGTGAAAGCAGTCACAGTCAATATGTGAACCAATAAGCATGGCTGTATTCCAATACAATTTTAGTTACAAAAACAGGCAGCAAGCTGGATTTACCTACAGGCTGTGGTTTGCCAATCACTGATTTACAGCAATGTAATAGACAACAAATCCAGGAGCAGACTAATAGATAAATGGGAATTAAGTATATGAAACAAGTGGCATTTCAAATCATAAGGGAAATGGTGAATTATGCACTAGTTAGTACTGGAAAAATTAGCTATTCTTTAGAAAAATAAAATTAGATTTTAGCCTTTTATTCTACACTAAAATGAAGAGCTAACTATTTAAAAATTAAAACCGCAAAAGTATTAGAGGACAAGTGGTAGGAAAAGTTTTTCTTAGATAAACACATTACTGGTATGTCACCAAAAACATTTGAAATTTTAGTACCAAAAAAGTTTTAAAAATGCTTGTATATAACTACCTATTAAAAGGTGACCAGGAAAAAAATACCTGCAACTTTTACAAAAAGCAATTGGTATATAGGGTATACAAAGAGATTCCAAATCAATAAGAAAAATACAAAGTAGAAATGTGGGAGGAAATATGAATGGTCAATTCACAAGGAAAAAAGTTTAAAACATCTAATAAATATAGAAAAGTTGTTCAATTTTACCATTCACAAGGTAACCAAACATTAATGTACTGATTTTTTTCCTTTCTAATTGACAAAAGTTAAAATGATTGATAATATTCAGTGTTTGTGAGAGTGTGAAGAAATACATACTTTCATAATTTATGATAGAATTGTAATTATTTTGTTGTTGTTGAGTTCTCAGTTCGTTGCCCAGGCTGGAGTACAATGGCACGATTATGGCTTACCTCAGCCTTAACCTCCTGGGATGAAGCGATTCTCCCGTTTCAACCTCCCAAGCGTCTGGGACAACAGAGGCATTTCACCATGCCCAGCTAATTTTTAAAATTTTTTGTAGGAATGGGATCTTTCTATATTGCCCAGGTTGGTTTCGAACTCCTGGGTTTAAGCAATCCTTCCACCTTGGTTTCCCAAAGTGCTGGGATTATAGAAGTGAGTCACCATGCCCAGCCAGAAGTGTAAATTAATACAGCATTTTAAAGGAAAATTTAGTAGTTTTGACCAAAGTGTTGAATAAAGTTAACCTGCAACTCAGCAATTTTATTTCCAGATATTTATTCGATTGAAATAAACACATAAAAGAAATGTAACAGTATTGCTTTGAAAAGAGAAGCATGTTATGCAATCTAAGTGTCAAGTAATTATTGGCACAATGTTATTGTGGTATAGTATGCAGAAATTAAAAATAATAGTGGTTTAGGTGTACAGACGTTGAAACATCTTCAGTGTACATTAAGTACAAAAAGAAAGCCAAGATGTAATACACTAGTATAGTATGAAAAAAAAAAGGTACATAATTATATGTTTGTTTAAACGTAATTACATAAAAATGACCATGAAGTGCATCTAACAAACCAAACCAGAGGTAACTCTGAAAAGGGGAATAATTAAAGATGAAGGAGGAGCCAGGCTCGGTGGCTCAGCCTGTAATCCCGCGCTTTGGGAGGCTGAGCTGAGTGGATTGCCTGAGCCACGAGTTCGAGACCCGCCTGGGCAACTTGGTGAGACCTCCTCTCTACAATAAATCAAAAAATTAGCCGGGTGTGCTAGCGCAGGCCTGTAGTTCCAGCTACTTGGAAGGCTGAGGCGGAAGGATCGCCGGGGCCCAGCAGGTCAAGGCTGCGGTGGCTGGGAGCGTGCCACTGCACTCCAGTTTGGGCGACAGAGTGAGACTCCAACTCAAAAAAAAAAAAAAAAGACAAGGGATGAGAGGGAGCCTACCTTTAAAAAAAAACAACTCTATGTTTTTCTCAGAAAGAGAGAAAAAAACAGAGACAATAGAGAGTAAAAATTTTTGGAGAAAATAACCTATTATTAATATTGTCAGAAAGACATAAAATACTGCACTCACAAAGTTGGAGAGCACTGCTATAGAGATAGAGATAGAATTATAAGCTTTCAAAATATGATAGCCAAAATAAAAGTTCCAGTGGGAGAATGGGAAGATGAAGGAAATCTCTCAGAAAGCAGAGCAAAGAGACAACAGACAAAGAGACGAAGAGATTCCCAGTCTCTAATGGTAGTTGCTAATTACGTGAATACAGAGAGCTAGATTGACAACAGTTGTACAGAGAAAAAATGGCACAAGAAAATGGCTTAGACCTAAAAGACATGTGTTTTCAAACTGGAAAAAAGTGCAAGGAATGCCCAGAAAATGAGTAATAAAGACCAATTCAGGACACATCTACTTAAGATTTTTAAATACTAGGGATCAAGAAAAGATGATACCTTTTTCATAGATTGTTTTTTTTAGAAAAAGTAAGCGAGGAATTTTATAGTTCTGTAAAGAAAGTGGGAAAAAATTGTTGATACATAGAATAACTGAGTGAGCAAAAAGAGGAAGCTGTTAACTCCGAGAATAAATGTTGAAGAAAAACATAATAATAGTACACTACATGACTTGACAATAAACAACACTCACACAATCATCATGTAAACCCTATTATGGTTGTCAGTTTACCAAAAAATGTAACATAAACATTGGGAAAGAAGGGAAATTCTGTGTGGATGTTGAGAGGACTAAATATGTATAAAAGTGCCACTTTATCATTTTCCATAACAGGAGGTTGATACATAACATTTCCAGTTGGAAATGTGTAAAAATCAGCCTACAAATATAAGCACATGACTTAGAAATATGGAGGTTAATACTTTTCTTCTAAAACCACTTCAAGAGTTGAAAGTGTTAGCATTTGGGGAGGGAAGGAAAAGAACCGACTGTATTTTTGTTGTTAGAGGCTTTGTAGTACATTTGACTTTAAAATTATGTAGATACATAACTTGGATAAAAATAGAAAGTGTGTTTTTAAGAAGATAAAAATTATTTCAGTCACTAACATAGAATCCTGTTAACAACCCTGGGTTCCTGGGAGCCCTAAAGAGAAAAGAATCAACAAATGGAAGGAAGTGGGGGTGGGTGGGTGTTCAGTCTGTGTGGAGGGGGGGTGGGCTGTGAAATTTGTCTTGAATGAATGGAGTATGTGGGCGCCCAGCCCAGGAGGTGGAGTAAAAGGGAGACTATTGTTCCTTTGGATGTGGACTCTTCCTGACAACGCGTGCTGGCTATTCTGGAAGTGTTGGGATGTTAATGAAAAGGCATTGGAGAGCCCTGTGGGATTTTTTTGTAGTGAAGGCACCACAAGGCGCGGCAGATCCTCTTCCTCCCTGCACGCTGGGATGCGTGAAGCTGATACCCAGCGGCTCTCATTTCTTTTGGGGAGAACAGCCAGCAGATGGGCGTCTGGTAACCTAAAGCCCTTGTAGAAACTGCCCAAGTCAATTGTTCCACCTGCCACCGAGGCCGAGGCTGACTCCGGTTTCAACCACAGGCCTCTAGGGACAAGTGGCAAAAAGCTGAGTAAAAGACTGAACCTGAGGCCTGATATTCAGTGGGAGGGACTGGAGACCCAGAGGGTGAGTCCTGGAGTCAGGCTAGAAGGGGAGGCTCACCCAGAGATTGTTGATCAGTCCAGCCTCCAGGTCCAGGGCTCACAAATTTAAATAATTCTCACAACCCCCAGGGGTGCTTTGTAAACGTATAGATTCATTTCCAGGCCTCCCCTGACATCTACCGATCAGGACGTCCAGGGGCAAGGACCAGGTTTCGGATGCACCTACCTTGACCTTGACCACCCTTGGGAGCCTGCTTTGCCATTTCCAAGATCACCCCTGCCCATTTCCCAAGGCAGCCCCCTCTCTGTTTGAGCTCTTTTTTTTTTTTCTTCCTTCATTAGAATTTCAGATGCAAAGAAATCTTCTGAAGCCCAAGTGGTCTGAGGGAATATTGTTAAAAGTCTGTGTTTTGCTAGAGGGTTGACAGCATCTGTCAGTTGCAGTGTAGTCTAGAGGAGGAGCTGGTGCTTCTGGGAGAGACCGTGGCCAATGTCTCCTATACTTCACTGCCATTTTTATTCCCATCATTCGTTTTCAGTGAGAACCTCTGAGAGGCAACTTAGAGGTTCAAAGACAAATATTTCTTGCTCCTCCCACAGCTCCAAGATCTGGAAAGTGTGTGGTGGGGACCATCAGGGGCAGCCAGGCTACTGGGCTTTTGCTCAGCCCCAAGAAATGGCACCAAACATGGAGATATCCGAATGGGCTGAATTCAGCTTGGAGGCTATGAACTCTGGAATCGCAATGTCTTTTCCCATCCAGAACACAGAATACTGAGATCGTAGGAGGGGGATGCCGGAGAGCTGCGGGATGCATTATTCCCCTAAAGTTGGGTGGAGGGTGGTGACTGGATTTTAAAAATCTGAGCCATGCTTTCCACCTTGGGCCCTCCAGAACGGCACCTGCAAAGAAGGTGCGAGAAGAAGGGTAGTACTGCCATCAAAGAGGTGGTGACCCGAGAACACACCATGAACATTCACAAGCACATTTATGGAGTGGGCATCCAGAAGCATGCCCCTTGGGCACTCAGAGAGACCCGAAAATTTGCCATGAAGGAGAAAGGGACTCCAGATGTATGCATTGATATCAGGCTCAACAAAGCTGTCTGAGCCAAAGGAATAAGGAATGTCCTGTACTGTATCCATGTGCGGTTGTCCAGAAAATGTAATGAGGATGAAGTCTCACCAAACAAGCTTTATACTTGGTTACCTATGTACCTGTTACCACTTTCAGAAATCTATAGACAGTCAATGTGGATGAGAACTAATCGCTGATCATCAAGTATATCAAATAAGGTTATAAAATTGCTATTAAAAAAATCTGAGCCACTAGCTGTTGTCTTCAGTTGCCAGGGACCCCATGAATGACTTTCCCATTGGGTTTTGGTGTTTGTAGTCACCAAGGAATTCCCATCAAGGCCACTCTAATCTAAAATCCACAAGCGATTTTCTGTGTTGAAGAAGATACATAGCGAACTAAGAAATGGAGGGCTAGTAGGGCTTTGTCTTGCACCAGGTTATAAATGTCAGTCATGAAGGCTGAAACCACGTCTCCCTTTTCACAACTTCATCTCAAGGAACTAGCACAGTGCCTGGTGTAGCAAGGGTGCCCAGTAAAGGGTGGCTTAAGCAATGAGTGAACGTTCCACAGCCATGTGCTGAGGCACCGGGCTGACCTGGGAGAAACCATAAATAAGCCCTCCCCACCTGGGCGCTCTTCCCTGGTCCTCAGCTTTATTCTGCTCTCAGCCCCTCCTCAGAAAGTTCTGCCCTGACCACCCACTCCGAAACGGGCCTCTCGTTGCACCTCTATGACAGGACTCTATTTCTGTGTTAATAGTCACAGTCTCCAAATCTCTGATTCACTCCTTCATTTACTTATTTTTATTTGTCTTCTCCACCATAATGGAGGCCCGTGACAGGGAGGACTTTGTCCATCTTCTGTAATCACTCTGACCCCGGCACTTCCAGCAGGTGCTTGGAACAGTGAGCACTGGGGTTGAGTCAATTTGGTAACACTAGATGATAAGAAGAGAGAAAACTTTTTTGGTTTCAGAAATGCGCTTTTTATTGATTCCGGAATGGGTTACATCTTACATTGGATGTGTCATCTCTCCCTCTTGCTCCTTCCTGAGAAGTTGCTAGTCTAAGGGTGCCTATGTAGTAGACTGAGTCTCAGCACCAACAGAAGACAAAAAATGATGATCCTGGGCAGAGAGCTTAGCTGCTTCTAAACCCAGGATGCTTTTCCTGAGTACTGAGGAGGATGGCGGCACATCAGAGGGGTTAGAATAAGGAAACCAGTGCCCAGAAGTGATTAGAAGGAACTTCGGAGTATGAAGGCATCCGGAGAGGGCAGAGTCAGCCTGCAATGGTCTTCAACTTACACGGAGCAGCAAGAATGCCCCTTCAATCCAGCTTGGGTATTTACTAACATGGCAAGAATAGCTGTGTCACTTCAGGTGTGCCAGCAAGCACACGTTCTACAGTCTGCAGCCCTGAGGTGGCAGGGTCTGTGGGCCTAATCCCGCCTGCCTGAGTCCTGGGCACAGCACCAAACCAGAGGTGGTGCTTGGGGTCTGCCCTGAGTTTCAGCAACTGCTTAAAACATTATTTCTTGAAAGTGTGGGTTTGCACCACCTGCCTCAGGACCGCTCAAAGAGTTTGCATAAAAATGCAGATTCTGGGGCCCGATCCCCAACCCCCAGAAGAGGTGTTAATGAGCAGAACCCCGTAAGCTGCTTTTTAACCATCTTCCCATGATTCTTAAGTGAGTGGTTCTCAAACAGAAGAAATGGAAAAGGGGGAATTATGGACTTTAGGAACTAACCCGACTCCGGGAAGCTTCTGGCGTGTTTGCCCGTGTCTATTACAGAAGAGAAAGGAATCCTGGACGAATGGGGCGCGCTTGGGGGAGTCTGTGGAAGCTTCCAGACCTGCCCTGCAGGGTCTGGGAGGACTGAGTCAAGCGCTGCTGTCAGGGAGCCACTGTGTTTCCTAACTGCAGCCTGACCTCTGGTGGCCAGAAAGGAGTGGTTTGCTAGGAAGAACCCAGAGTGCCAGGCCTTTTTGTGAATCTGGGGGAAATGAAACACTTACAAACCCCACTTCTCTTTACAGAGGCTCTGTTGCCAAGACTGGGATTTGTGAGGAAGACTGACATGCAGTTTATGGCTTTTCCAGATTCCTGATTTGCCCCGTTTCCTACTGATCGTGTTGCCTCCCCCTTCCCAAACATTTGCGGTGTCACCTTTGCTGCGAGAGACAGGGGACAAGGAGATGTTGAGTCTTTTCACGATGCATTAGTTTTGGGGGGGTTTTTTAGTTAGTTTGTTTTTTTTTTGAGGGGACATGGCCAAGGTTGCAAAAGCAGGCAACCAGACACAGCTTGGGAAGGTGGCCCGTGGCTTCCATTATTCATGGAGCTGCCTTTTTTCTCAGTGTACTGCCTAGGTCCTCCCAGTCTGCCTCTCACCTGACTGGAACACACCTGCAACCACTGAAGCTCGAGGGCGCTGGGGCCATAGCTGCTGTGCAGCCTTGTCTCTCTGCCCCCAAGCCTAGGTGTGGCTTCCCTAGTGTCCAAGCACTTACCCTGCTAAAACTCAGTCACTCTCAGTATGAAAATGACCATAAAAACACGTCATTTGAAAGCAGTCTCTCCAGGAATCTATCATCCTCTCCTTTCCCTTTTTAATTCTTAGGAATGTATAACCAGCAGAAAGAGATCACCTGAACCAACGATGAATAATCATGTGCTTTTGCATTCTCAGGACTGAAAGTGTCCAATTCAAGGAGCTTGTATGATCACTTTTGTCCAGTGATCACAAGTAGTGTGAACACGGTAGAAAACAGAGAGATGTTAAGGCTGGACGGAGAAAGGCAGGGCTGTGGTGTGGGCAGCGCACAGTCTAAGAGTCACAGAGCTAGAGCCATTGTTGGGGTGACTGTGTGCAATTCATTTATTCACCTATTTAATAAAATTCACTGAGGGCCTTCTGTGAAGCTGGTGAGCTGGCTGCTGGGAATACAAAGGAAAGTAAGACGGATGACTCCTACCCTCAAGCTATTTTCAGTATTGTGGGAGGCAGTAGCAAGACATATACATCCAAAACTATAAAAATATTTAGTGGCTCAGCCTGTAATCCCAGCACTTTGGGAAGCCAAGGTGAGAGGATTGCCTGAGCCCACAGTTTTGAGACCAGCCCGGGCAACTTGGCGAGACCTTATCTCTACAATAAATCAAAAAATTAGCCAGGCGTGGTAGTATTCGCCTATAGTTCCAGCTATTTAGAAGGCTGAGGGGGAAGGATCACCCTGGTACTTATCAAAGTCATCGCCACCTACCCACTCATCCTGACCATCTTCTCCATCTCAGAGGATAAAGCCTGCATCTCCTGCGGAAGCTCATTCTTCTTCTCCATGTCTCCTCCAACCCTCTCAGGACCATGTCCCCTCATCTCCTTTCTCCTGCCCCTTCTATCCATCACACCCTGCCGTTCCTTCCCTTCGGTCTCTAAACATGTCAAAGGCTCTCCTGTGCTAAACAAGCCCACGAACAAATAACGCACAACACAAGAAGCGCTTCCTTTGCCCTGTATCAGGCACAGCCTTGCCAGGTCCCCACCCACCAGTCCCGCTCCATGCCCCCCTCCCCTTTTCATCCGTCATCTAGAAAGTAAGCTGTGTCCATCTCCTCCACTTTCTCAACTTCCATTCCATCTGACTTCTGCAACCTCCTCATTGCCAAATACCATGGAGACTTGTAGTCTTAATCATGATGGGGCTCTCTACTGTGTTTGAAACCATGAGTGCCTTCCTCCTGGTGGGGTCTCTAGCCACTTGGTGTTCATGGGAACACACTTGTTGCTTCTCTGTATACCTCTCTGACATTTCCCCTCTCTCTCGTTTATGGACCTCTCTTTCCAGAAGCTTCTCTCTGCCATTTATCCCTTCAGTGTTGATATTTCCAGAGTAGCTCCTTGATGTCCTGGTTTTCTTCTTCTTCTCCTCTTGATTCCAGAACAATCTCATCTGCTCTCCTGGTTTTAACTGCACCCATCTGCTGGTGTCTCCCAGATGGATATCTCCAGCCCAGGCCCTCCCTCAAGCTTTGGCTGTGTGTATCTACTAGACTGTCCAACTCCCTGGATGTCCTCTGAGCACTTTAGACTCACCATGCACAAAACCAACTTCACCCTCAGGATTCTCTTCTAAACCTACTTGTCCTCTGAGAGTCTCTGTTTCAGGTGGTGATGCCACCATCTCCTCAGTCATTGACATTAGAAACTTAGAAGTCGCCCTTGATGCCTTCCATCCAATTAGGTGATGGGGTCCTCTTGAGTGGGTTTTGTTTTTTTTTTTTGAGTTGAAGTCTCACTCTGTCACCCAGGCTGGAGTGCAATGGCACGCTCACAGCACTTTGGGAGGCCAAGGTGAGTGGATTGCCTGAGCCCACGGGTTTGAGATCAGCCCAGGCACCTTGGCGAGACCTCGTCTCTACAATAAATCAAAAATTAGCCAGTCGTGGCAGTGCGCGCCTGTAGTTCTGGCTACTTGGAAAGATTGCCGGAGCCCAGCAGGTTGACACTGGGATGGCCAAGAGTGTGCCATGGCACTCTAGCCTGGGCAATGAAGTGAGACTCCAACTCAAAAAAACCCAAAACCAAAAGCAGCAACTTCCTTCATCAAAACCTTCAGCAGCACCCATCACCAGAGTGGGAGCTCCAGCCCTCTGGTAGGGCATGCAGGGTGCCCTGTAATCCAGCGACTGTCCACGGCAAGAGCTCCTCCATCATGCACTCTCTGCGCCTAACTCTGGTAGAACAGAGCTGCCTGTGGTGACTTGCTGGCATTTGGGGAGTCCTCATTCCCCCCGCTCAGATTCTGCTCTGGAGACTGTGTTTCCTCACCCCAGCTGCCCCCAAGCCTAGTTAACCTCCACTCACTTATTCATTAGAAATTATCTCCAAACAACCCTCCCCATCCCCTCAAATTTACAGTCCAATTACCTGTCTATGTGTCTGTACCCCATTTCTTCAAGAGTCAATAAGAAAGATGGTGATGCTCGACTTAAGGGAGGAGCTTCTAATTACGTTAGGTCATGAAAATATTCTCTCGCTCGCAAAATGAGGTTTCTGAGCTCCTGGGGAGGAATTTCAAACACTTTAGGCCCCAAAATCTGCCTTTCAAAGGGGTTTAGAGTCTAAGCAACCAGATGAACTTGGAAGAAGGACAAATGCCGGTTCAGCAGAGGGTGATGTGGAACTGAGCCTCCTTCAGTCCAGGTCTTGGTGTGTCTGGTGTGGGATGGAGCTCAAAATCCACTCCCAGCTCCCAGGACATGGCCACAACAATACACGATGTCCAGAGGCGCTGTGCAGCAGCAGAGAACGTGAGGGCAATGCAATACATAAGCCCTCGATATTATAGGAAAAAAGAAGGAACACACTCACGCCTTTATGGACTAGAAGAGGAATTCAGAAGTTGAAAGTCTAGTCGAGGCTCAGGGCCGGGCATGGTGGCTCACACCTGTAATCCCAGCACTTTCGCAAGCTGAAGCAGGAAGATCTCTTGAGCCCAGGGATTTGAGACCAGCCTGGGCAACATGGCAAGACCTCCTCTCTACAAAAAAAAATTTTTAAATTAGCTGGGTGTGGTGGGGGGCATGCCTGTAGTCCCAGCCATTAGGAAGGCTGAGGCAGAAGGGCTGCCTGAGCCTAGGAGGTCAAGGCTGTGGTGAGCCGTGACCCTGCCACTGCACTCCAGCCTGGGTGACAGAATGAGATCCTGACTCAAAATAAATAAATACAAATAAACTCCCATTTAAAGAAAGGCTCAGATGGACCTGTGACCAAGGGCCAAGAACCCTAGCAGAGCCCATTTTGAAGCCCTGAGCTCTGACAAGATGAGCAAAGAGGAAGGCTATGATATAAGGCCAAGTGCAAACACCAAGAAGGCAACGCCTAGGCTCCCAAGCCACCCTTTGGGTCTCTCTATTCTAGCCTCACTTCTTCCATCATCTCACCCCCTAGCAGAGTCCGTGCGCTTTGGTTTATACTTACCATGTTAAGGGTGAGGAAGACAACTTTCTAAAATAAGTACATTTTCCTCTGACTTGAAACGTGCTGGCTGTCCCAACTGCCCTTCTCCACCGGCTTTTCTCTTCCGAAATAAAAGAGCCGTGTGCCATCTTGTGGCTGAGGGTCGCCACAGCAACAATTATGTACTTCCAGCATCCAGCCCACTCCAGCGCCAGGACTCCCTGGTGTGAAGCTCTGGAAAAGGTTCTGGTGCTAGGACAGTAGCAGTCAGAGAATGCACCAGGGGAGAGACAGGCGGCACACCGGGACCTGAACTGATAAGTCATTAGTAGCATCCTGGTCTCTTAACCGGTGTGATTTCTAGGTGCCATTCCCCTCCCCCAAATGGATTTTGAATAGTGGTAGAGTGGTAGAAAGAAAAAAAACAAAAGACCTTCTGCAGTGGCAAAAACACCAGACTGAGAGCTAAGACAGCTGGTATCGAATTGCCTCTCTGTCACAGACTACCCACATTAACTAGCAACGAAGGATAATAGATCACTGACCTGGGGCCAGAAGATTTGAATTCATCTGTGACCACAACCTAGTGTGTTGCCTTTGAGAAACTGTTTAACTGAGTACCTTCCCGTGCCAGGTACTGTTCAAAATACTTTACATGGTTTTTTGATTTTTGTTTTATTTTCAATGTCTTTCTATGGGATAGTCTTCTACAACTTAGGAAACTGAGGCTTGGCAAGATGGAGGGAGCTGTTTAAGGTGTCAGAGAATAAGAAGTCAGAATCTGATCCGAGGTCTGACTCTAAAGCATATAGAATTTATTTGTTAAAATTTATTTTCCAGGCTCAGCCTGTAATCCCGCGCCTTTGGGAGGCTGAGGTGAGTGGATTGCCTGAGCCCGTGGGTTCGAGACCTGCCTGGGCAGCGAGACCTCATCTCTACCATAAATCAAAAATAAATAAATAAATAAATAAAAATAAAATAAACTTTATTTTCCCTTTATAAATGTTTATCATATGAACATGTGTGTGGGGATCACACATAGGCCACATGGCTTAAGTTTAATGTGTCCCTTTATGGTGGGCCAAGCCCAATTTTCACAAGTACTCAACAGAATTACAGATGTTTATGCTGGTTGCTCTTTAATTTCTTGTGTTCTCGTTTTCTCCATGTAATTTTTTTTATAAAAACATTTAGGAGGTCTAACTACCCTAGCTTCAAAAGTCGTGTCCTTTGACTTCTGAAGATAAAAGCTATGACCTAGAGAGAGAGAACACTGCTATTCTGCTGAGGGATTAACAGGAAAATTAAGTTCTTTCCAGGGAAGACAATGTCATTGATTTAATGCTTTTCTAAGGGCTTTTGCCACATCTCTCCTGACACAACAACCTTGTAAGGTGTATATTATTATCATCTTCATTTGTTCCCAAGGGGACTCAGGCACAGAGGGGTTAAACAACTCGAGATCACACAACTATGACTTGAACACAGGCCTTTTTCTTAAACTACTTCGTTGAAGTATAACTGACATACAATACACTGTACATATTTAAAGTATAAAATTTGATAAATTTGACAGTATGAACCTGTGAAAGCATAACTATAATTAAGATAATGAATATATCCATTGTTCCGTTAATACCCTTCCCCACCTTCACTCCCATGCTGCCTTCCCAGGCAACCATTGATATGCTTTTTGTCACTATAGTTTTAATTTTATACAATTTTAGGCTAGGTGTCATGGCTCATGTCTGTAATTTCAACACTTTGGGATGTCGAGGCAACAGGATTGCTTGAGCCCGGGGGTTTGAGACCACCCTGGGCAACTTAATGAGAATTCATCTCTTATAAAAAAATTTTTTTTTAATTAGGGAGGACTGGTGGTATGTGCCTGTGGTCTCAGCTACTCTGAAGGCTGAGGTGGAAGGATCGCTTGAGCCCAGAGTTTGAGGCTGCAGTGAGCTGTGAAGGCTGCCTCTGTAGTCCTGCCTAGGCATCAGAGTGAAACTTTGTCTCAAAATAATAATAATAATAATAATAATAGTTATAAACACTAGTATACACTTTTAAGTCTGGCTCTGTTTATTCAGCATAATTATCTTGAATTTCATTCATGTTTTTTGTGTATCAGTAGTTCTATCCTTTTCATTGTTGTTGAAGAATATTCTTTTACAAGGATATGCTGCAATTTTTTAATTTATTCTCTTGATGAACATTTAGATTATTTCTATTTGGGGACTATTATAAATAAAGTGTCTATGAACATGAATGCACAAGTATTTGTAATGAACATAAGCTTTCATTTATTTCAGGCAAAAACCTAAAAATGGAATGTTTGGATTATTTTGATAAGTATGTTTAGATTTTTAACTAACAGCTAGACTATTTTCCAAAATGGGTGTATCATTTTACATAGCAGAGTGTGTGAGGATTCTAGTTTCTCCACAGCTTTGCCAACACTTACTATGGTCAATCTTTTCCATTTTAGACATCCTGATGGGTATGGAGTAATATTCCATTGTGGTTTTAATTTGTATTTTCTTAACAATTAATGATGTTGAGCAACTTTTCATAAGCTTACTAGCTGTTCATATATCTTCATCAGTGAAGTGTCTCTAAATCTTTAATCAATTTTAACATTGGGTTTCTTGTTGGCTTATTACTGAGTTTTGTGAGTTCCTTATGTATTTTGGATATATTTCATCAGATATGTGATTTTTTTCAAATATTTCCTCTTATTCTGTAGACTGCCTTTTCATTCTCTTAATAGTGTCTTCTGAAGAGTGGATGTTTTAACTTTTAATGAAGTCAATTTATCAATTTTTTTCATTGATCCCGTTTTGAGTGTCATATCTAAAAAGTGTTTGCCTTACCCAAGGTCACAAAGGTTTTCTCCTATATGTTTTTCTAGAAGTTTTATAGTTTTTATTTGTTTGTTTACTTTTAGGTCTATAATCCATCTTGGTTAATTTTTTTATGCAATGTCAGAGATATTTTTAATTAATTTCCTCTTTTTTTTTTGCATAAGGATATCCAGTTTTCCAGCACTGCTCTTTGAAAAACCATCTTTTTTCCATTAAATTTCCTTTGCACTTTTGTTGAATATTAATTGACCAGATATATGTAACTCTGTTTCTATCATTTCTATTCTGTTCCATTGATTCTATTTGTTTATCTTTATGTCAATACTATATTGTCTGATGACTATAGTTTTATATGAGTCTGAAATCAAGTCACTAAGCCCTCTAACTTTGTTACTCTTTTTCAAAGTTGCTTTGAGTATTCTTGGTTCTTTGCATTTTCATACAAACTTTAGAATCAGCTGGTCAATTTCTACAAAATTCGAGATTTCATTTAGGATTGCATTGACTCTATGTGGATTGTAAGGATGAGTTACAGAAGCTTGTTTCTTAATGTCTATGTTTTGAAAACCATTCTTTTCTTTCCCTCCCATCCTTTTGTTGTTGTTGTTGTTTCAGCCAGGAATTTTAAGTCTAGTGCCTGTTACTCCATCTTGGCTGGAAATAACATAGTCATAGCAATACTAACAGCTAAACCAAGGCCTTTTGATCCCAAATTCCATGCTCTTTCCATAAGAAGGTTGATGTAAGAGAGGATGAGTATAGTCTCATCTTTTTAAAAAATCTTGTAAAAAATTATTTTACTCCTGTCTTTAGTAAATGTTTAAAATGCTCATCCCCACCCTGATAATACCACACACCAAATTTTAAGTTCCCAGATTTTGATTCTTATAAATCAAATCTTACTTTTGTTTATTTCTTTATTATGTAAGGAAAACCTGATTTCATGGCAGATGTATCCATTTGGAGAAGATGGATATAGTCATTTGATTTAAAAAGAACTAGTTTTTGTAATACACCCTACTTGTTCCCAAGCAGAGAGTAGAATTCAAGACTGTGGGATACTGATGTCTGTAAGCAGAAACCCTAGTGAGCAACTGTGTCTACTTAGCTTGACTTCATTAACTTTTTGAAAATGAACCTGTTGGGAAAGTGAACCTGATGTCATCCATTAAATAAGAAAAATTAAAATCAGATTATTAAAGTGAATGTGGCTGGTATGAAGGCCAACAAAATGAAAAATATTTTATTACTCTCCCTTATTTCAAAGCAGCCCTTTAATTAAGATTTCTTCCTCCAGCAAAATTCATTTGATAAGCTCATACAGCCAGCACATTTCCATTTACGGTTCCAGAAAGTAGTCCTTTTGCATTATAAGGAATTTATGTACAATAGCCAAAAAGCACATAAAGTCTCCAGGAAAAAGGAGATGCCCCCCAGTGGGAATGTAATAAGTCTTCCTGTACAGGTGGGACATAGTGAACAGTAACATTTTCCATTTCTTAGACAAGATTCAGCCTTGCCTATTTTTCTCATTGTCAGCTACTTTCTGGAACCATAAATGGAAATGTGAGATATATTGTTGGGGTCATCAGGCCAGTGCTGCATTTTATTCCTTTCTGAAATTGTTGATGACAGGAAAAGTTTGAATACCAATAGCGTTTCCAGTTTCTGGCTTCCCTAAAGAGGAGACAAGATAAATTTGATAACTGCTCAGAATACTAATGCAAGCTCTAAATTAATGATCACTTGATAGCCAATGATCACTAGAACAAATAGTACTGACCCAGCTACTCAGTTCTCTTAGAAATGTCTTAATTATACAGTTGAACAGCTGCTAGAGCCAGCCAAAGGCACAGGAGGGAAAAAAAAAACAGTTAAAGGAGAAACAAGGCAGGATTAATTTGTGGTCTAACTCATTAAGACCTCCTGCTGTTGTCTTTTGCCAAATCACTGAGCCTTCAGCCTTTTAGAAAGTGATCACATACCTCCAGCTACTCTTATTAGTTCTCTTGATTTTGCAGAAATCATACAATCCCCAGAAGTCATTAAAAGCACCTGGAGCATGTAATTTGTTCAAAGTGGGAAAAGACTTCCCGAAGAGACAAGGGACTGGTCTGCGGGGTTTTTGCCCTTCTTTCTTGTGGTGGCCCAAAGTCCCTCCACATCCCTTCCATTCTCCCTTTTCCTTTCTCCTTTTTTCTCTCATCTTTTTTCTTTCCTCTTTCCATCTTTCTTTCCTTGCTCCACTCTGGCTACTGGATTGAGGCTGAAGATGGGGTGTCAGGGACATAGATATGTAGCTACTATTAATGTACTTATTGAGCAATCTGCATTTATTATCTCTTTTTTGGGGGGTCTCACTGTGTCACGCAGACTGGAGTGCAGTGGCATCATCACAGCTCACCACAATCTTGACCTTCTGGGCTCAGGTGATCCTTCTGCATCAACCTCCCAAGTAGCCGGGACCACAGGCGCAAGCTACCATGCCCAGCTAAATTTTTGATTTTTGTAGAAACAAGGTCTTGCTATGTTGCCCAGACTCATGTTGAACCCCTATGCTCAAGCAATCCTCTCACCTCAGCCAAAGTGCTAGAATTACAGGTATGAGCCACTGCATCCAGCCCATTACCTCACTTAATCCTTAAAATGACCTTGAGAGGCAGTATGTCTCCCCATTTTACAAGTATAGGGATTGAGGTTTAGAGAGATTATGTAATTTACCTAAGTTCATTGTACCAGTTATTGAACAATTTTCTTTCTGTTTCAAAACCACTCTTTTATACTCTGCCTTGTGATGCTGAGACTGGGTTTGTCACATTTCCCCTTGGTCAGCTGGCTCCTTGTTAGCATGCCAGGAGGATGTTCTGAGGTGGGATGAGGGAGAAGAGACTTGCTTCTTCCTTTTTACCTCCTGTTTCTGTCAGTGTCATCCCAATAATGGTTTTTTACCACAGCAGCAATCATTATCTGCCTTCCCAGACCAGCCCCTCAGAAATACCAGCATCCGTTCAGTGGCAGCCCCTCGCCAGAGATCTGCATCCCATTACAAAGGGTTTCTCCTTCAGGCTTCTAGCCTCATCCTCTTCTCTTTGGTCCTGGGCACAGTAGCTGCTTCCTTAAGTCCCTATCCCTCTGGTGCCCCCACTGTCCCCTTTTTTTCCTTTTGGTATCTCCAGTACCCATTTAACCAATCCCCTCTATTAAGTTCCTTTCTGTGAAATGACTGGTTTGGTTTCTGTTTTTCTAACGAATACACACAGAAGCAAAAGGATTAGAAAATGAGTTGGTCTGACTCCAAGTCCAGGCCCTTATTTCCTACTTTGTGCTACCCCATGTCCCCCTTTAGCAGTCTGACACTCAAACAGTACCGTGAACCAAATATGACTGGAAACTCAAGTGACGTTCTTTGGATGAATCTCTTGGGGAAAGTCCTAAACATCATCGTGTTGATAACTGAAGATTCCATCCACTATCAAATAGTTTGGAAAGCACCTGGCATAACATAAGTGGTTCTAACAGCCTCAGCCAAGTAAGGTGGAGCTCTGATTAACAGATTTCTAAAAAGATCACAGAACTGACACATTTGCAAGTCATAGAAGCAATGGGAACTTGGCCCTCTGCATTTCTGCTGGAAATCTCATTTCTCTAAAAGCAGAGCATGTAATGTATTTTTTACTTTGTCTTGCTGATAATTTCATTTTGAAGAAGAGGAAGAAACAGAAGGAACTTCTCTCCTAGATTTCATTCTGATCTGCCAAGAAGAACTATTGAGGCAGAAGTCCTGGAACCCTAGGAGCCAGGGGGTCAGAGAATGCCCTTTTCATGGGAGATGAAAGCGCCCATGGAAAACCATTCTGGAAAGGCTCTGACATGGGTACTAAATGGGTATGTAGTTCTCAGAAGTTCAAAGGAAAGTGTGGTCTGATCGTATAACCAAATGATCTGAAAGAGAAGGCAGAATAAGAGGGATGAGAAGATCTCAAAAGTAAAATTCGGAGAATGTGAGAGTATGGATCTTGGTAAGGTGTGGAAGAGATTGGCTCCAAAAATACCAATGTGACTAACCGAGAGCAACTGAGTTTATCTTGTCAAAGGGCTGAGTAGGAAATTCGGGGAGTGCACAGCAGGTGATGAGTGGATGCCTCTTCCTTCCACTCTCTAGAAGTGAACAACTCAAGTCACGGCCAATGGGGTGCTTCCGCTCTAGTGGATGAGACAGATCACAAACTAATAAATAAATAATCCAGTAAATTAATGAAGTATGACAGGCAGCACTGAGTACAATAATGTGTGTGTTGAATCCGCTGAAACTGACAATATTCTTCCATGTTTTAAACCCGCAAGAATAGCAATTTCATTTGGTCCAGGAGGGTGAGATGTTATATAACCCAGCGAGAGATGGCCTCTCGGAGAAGGTGGTATATGAGTGGAGACCTGAATAAAGTGAGGGAATGAGCCATGTGAAAGTTGTGGGAAGAATGTTCTAGACTCAAGGGAGAGCAAGCTTCAAGAATTTGGGGTGAAAGTGCTGGGTGATGTGCAGAACATCCAGAAGTCCAGTGCAGATACAGTAGAGGACTAGGGACAAAGGACAGCAAGAGGTGAGATATGGGAGTCACTGGAGATAGCAACAGGGCCTTTCATGGCCTGTAGCTCATGGTAAAGACTTCAGGTTCTGTTCTGGAAATAAAGTAAAAGCCTCTCGAGATATAAGAACAGTAGATATTGATCTGCTTAATATTCTCAAAAGAACAATCTTGGGAACCCTGTGGAGATGAGACTGTAAGAGGGCCAAAGGAAGAAGCAGGGGAACCAGGGAGGAGGCCAAGCAGAAATCCAGGAGAGACCCGGTGGGGCTATGGGAGGCTCCGAGCAGTGGAGGGGCCGAGCACTGGCAGGCTGTAGGGCGTATTTTGAAGGTAAAAGCTACAGGACTTGGAGGCTGCATTAGCCATAACGGTGGGGAAGGAGGAGTTGAAGATGACAACAAGAATGTTGGCCTAAGTTACTGGATAAAGGGTGGAACCATTTACTGAGCCGGGGAAGAGGGAAGAAAGTAAAATAAAAAGTTATTGTTAGGCGTAATAGTAATTAATTTATTTCTAATACTATATATTTTGACACCATGTATGGTGACTTTCACATTGATATCCTTACTAATCTTGCTGTAAAGTTTATTGGTGTGTATCTATCTTTCTGCTATTATAGATAATTATGCTCGAATATTTCCTATTAGTCTCCTGGTGGAAATGAGAGGTTTATACTTGGGAGGGAATTACTGAATACAGGATTGTACCTCTTCTCCTTTGAGTATTTTCAAAAAGTTTTTAAAATAATTGCATTCCATTTCATTTTATTTTATTTTATTTTATAGAGTTGTGAGGTATATGTGAGTGTTTCCTACATAAGTAGACTGTGTGCAGGTGAGGTTTGGGCTTCTAGTGGTCCCCCTCTCCCCCTGGAAATGGACCTGGTAAAATTGACTTGGGTGGAAGAAAGGTTTGGATTTTAGATATGTTCAATTTAACACTCTTTCCAGGCATCCGATTTGAGCTATGTACTCTGTAGGCAGTTGGATAAACAAATTTGGAGTTTTAGGGAAAAGGCAAGACAGGAGGTATACATTCGGAGGTTATTAGCATACAAGTTTATTTAATGCATGGGACTGATAGAAATCACCTAGGGAAAGAGCATAGATAGATCAGGGACAGTACCGGGGCGCTCAAACATGAAGCTGTGAGGGGGTCAGCAGAGAAGACTCGGGAGGAGCTGTCAGTAAGGACCGAGGAACATCCTATCAATTATGACCTGAAGTCCCAGCTCTTGCCAGAGCCTTGTTTGAAAGAGGAATCTGTCAGAAGGCCTAAGGGAGGCTCGACAAGGCTCCCCAGGAGACTCTTCCAGCAGCATCAGTTCGAATAAACCCAAGGGCTCAGCACCAGGGAACCACTTCCTCCAGGGAGAACGAACTCCCGCGTTACCCCCACGTCTTCCACCTCCTCTTCCCCACCCCAAGTGACACAACGGTCAGGTCTACAAGCCAGATGTGAACAAATCTGTCAGTCGAGATATCTGAGGTATAAAAATGCTCTTTCTTTCCAAATGGTCCCATAGCCAACAAATTCTAATCAAAGTGCTCCTTACTTTCTGGAGGTCCCCTTAGAAAGTGATTTACTTCCCAGGGTATGAAAGGTCTGGGTACAAGGAAAGCCAGAGGACACATTCTTAGATGGATATTGGCAAAATTACTAATAGACTAAAGACTAAGATGAATTAGAAGCCTGGAGGAGGAGGGAAAAAAAACACAGGAGCATTCAACTAGATTATTTAAAATGGGATAAATTACAAATAAAGTGCCATTCTGGGCAGTTCTGTTTCAGGACTTCCTCTAGAATGCAGTTACAAACCCAGACAAGAGCCTCTAGAAGAGACCAGGTCTCTGTTGCTAAGGGCGATTGGGTGTGTCACCAGGATTTGCTGACCAAGGCTTATGGGCCCCTCTGTCTACAGAGCTGTAGCGGTGAGGGAGGATAACTGCCCACACCTCACCTCCCATAGATACAAGAACAATGAGACTCATGGGTGAGAAGAATGTATCTTCTGCAGTTATTGGGTGGAAAATTCTGTAGATGTCTGTTAGGTCCATTTGGCCCAGTTTAAGTCCAGTGTTTATTAATTTTCTGCTTTGATGATCTGTTTAGTAATGTCAGTGGAGTATTGAAGTCCCCCACTGTTGTGATACTGCTATCAATATGTTTTCTGAGGTCAAGTCATGTTTGCTTCATGAACTTGTGTACTCTGGTGTTCAATGCCAGTTTGTTTAGAGGAGCCAGTTAAGTACATGCCAACCAAAATTACCTCTTGATTCAAGGTATTTACACCAGTTACTAACTAGTTTTCATTCTAAATATTTCTGTAAATTGATAGATGAATAGATAGATAGGTAATAGATGATAGAGAGAAAGAGAGAGATAATAGATAAATGCAAGTGCTGAGGTTATGTGTTTTATACAAAAGCTCTTCAGAATTGAAGATTGTGCATTGTTAGTGGGAATGTAAACTGGTACTATCGCTGAGGAAAACAATATGGCATTTCCTCAAAAAACCATCCATAGAATTACCTCATGATCCAGCTATTCCATTTCTGGAATAGTTGAAGCAGACCCTCAAACAGATTTTATTTTTTCTGGAGTCAGAGTCTCACTCTGTCGCCCAGGCTGGAGTGCAGTGGTATGCTCACGGCCATTGCAGCCATGACCTGCTGGGCTCAGGTGATCCTTCTTCCTCAGCCTTCCAAGTAGCTGGAACTACAGGAACGCACCACCACACCCAGCTAATTTTTTTATTTACTGTAGAGATGAGGTCTCACAAGTTGCCCAGGCTGGTCTCAAACCCCTGGGCTCAGGCAATCCTCTCATCTCAATCTCCCGAAGTGCTGGGAGGTCAAGGAGGAGGAAGAGGAGAAGGAGGAGGAAGATTATAGGTGTGAGCCACTGACCTGGTCAAACAGATATTTTATACCCATGTTTATGGCAGCATTATTCACAATAGCTAAAATGTAGAAACAACACAAACGTCTAAGGACAGATGAATGGAAAACAAAACATGGTATATGCATACAATCAAATATTACTCATCCTTAAAAGGGAAGGAAATTTTAACACATAATACAACATGGATGAAACTTGAAGACATGCTAAGTAAATTAAGCCAAACACAAAAGACAAATACTATGATTCCACTTACAAGCTGTAGCCAAGTTAGCCAAATTCATAGAGACAGAAAATAGAATGCTGGCTGCTGGGGTGTAGGGGAAGGGGTAATGACAAGTTAGTGTTTGACAGGTACAGAGTTTCAACTTAAGAAGTTGAAGAAGTTCTGGATATGGATGGTGGTGATGTTTGTACAACAGTTAAATGTACTTATTGGGTCACTGAATTGTACACATACAAAAAGATAACATGCTTTAAAATGGAGATCAAAGATTATACGAGTTAAGAAAGATTGATTACTCATTAGGCAATGGTGTTGCTAAAAGAATAATTAAAATTGCCTTAGCTAGAGACAAAAATTGCATTAATATTAAAGATGCTGTCTTTTTTTGAGAGTGCAGGGGTGTGTGGGTGTGTGTGTGTGTGTGTGTGTGTGTGTGTGTGCACGCGTGTGTGTGTGTGAAATTTGATGTATATGTACCAGCACATCATAATTTTTGTGTGGATTGATTTCTAGATTTTTTTTCCTGTTTCTTCCTATTGTGTATGTGAGTGCTATAAATTCACCAATTAAAAATCACAAATCTCAATATAATTCTGATAGCCAGGTGGGGGGTAGTGGGGACTGGACTTCAGATAATTAAGCTGAAATGATTGTATTAATTTACTCATATCCTTAATCACTAATTTCATATTTCCCTTGACCTTTGGGAGAAAAATAGTCTTTGTCTCAAAAGTGGGCTTTAGTGACCTATGAGTTTGAAAAGCCACCAGAGATAATGAGACAGAGATATGTAAATGGCTACATGCCAGCAATTATTCATTAACTGAAATCTTTTGTAATTCTAGGCTGAGACCAATGCTGTTCTTCTCCACTGGGCTGTAAAGTGGGCAAGAGAAAGTTCCATCTTTGATTCCTTTTTAAAATGAAAGTATTCAGTAACTTTGTAATGTTTATAAAATTAAAAATTAAGAGATAGTAAAAGTAAATATTCCAATAGAATTCAAAACCTGTTATAGTTTGGCTGAGGGATTATCCAAAATAAGTACATATGAAATCATGCAAAACGAGTGTATGGATATAACAAATTATTTTAATGTAGAAATGTGGATACTTGCATCAAAACAGTGGCAACCTAACTTTCGCTACTGAAACCCATACTAAATATCTGAGACTATTCAAAAATATAGGTGAAAATTGCATGCAAAAAATATTTGAAAAATGTTGAACTAATAGAACATAAATGTGAAATTATAACTAGAAGGTCAACTTCATACTCTGTGAAATGTGGAATTATAACTGACATGTAACTCGCCTACAGATATATGACTGACTTCCTTCCTTCCTTCCTTCCTTCTTTCCATTTTCAATTGAGGTCTCTCTCTGACACCCAATCTCCAATGCAGTGGCATGATCATGCCTCACTGCAGCTCCGACCGCCTCAGGTCAGGCTTCAGTATAGCATAATGAGTTCAGGTGATTCTCTCACTTCAGTCTCTTGAGTACCTGGGACTACAGGCATGGACCACCACACCCAGCTATCTTTTTATCATTATTAATTTTTGTAGAGATGGTGTTTCACTATGTTACCTAGGCTGGTCTCAAACTCCTGGGCTCAAGCAATCCTCTCACCTTGGCCTCCCAAAGTGCTGGGATTACAGGTGTGTGCCACCATGCCTGGCCCCTGATATGTTTTTTATAATCAATTTTAAGGACTTAGACTACACTGTAGAAGCGTACATAGAAATTTTTCTATGTTCACTTTCTGAGTAAGAAAGTCACCTTGCATGCATTTCAGTAATACAGAGGGTGCCCCAAAAATGTGTACACATTTTAAGAAAGGAAAAAACTGTATTAAAATTATAATACTCAATAAGATGAATACAAGTCACATTTGACTGCTACAATTACAAGAGGTGCTCAAAGTGGTTACCAGCAGCAGACACTTCTGATTACAATGAACATCTCTTTAAATGTGTATATGTATTTTTTGTCACCTTCGGTATATCTTTATATGCATTTTAATAACACTTCCAAGTATCTTAAAGTAATTAAAGATTTGTCTGATACACAACCTCAGTATTACAGGTTTCTTTGCCATTGGTTTGTCATTGGTTTGATCTAATGACAAAAGCTGAAATGTCAGCCAGCGGCTAATCATTTGTGCAGGGCTTGCTTTGCCTGATAGCATATACTTCTACATTTTTAATTTTTGGAAAAATAAAGTCTGTTATTTTATATCTTTAGTATCCCAACAAGTGATGATTACAATAAAATAAAGTATTCCTCATTAAAAAAAAAAGAGGAAATTAGCACAGGCTCAAAAATAAAGTGAAAGAATGTTACCCTTAAAATTCAGATTTTATAAAGGCTCTATGAGGGTTGGCATGAGAAAAGGACGTCTTTATATGGCAAGGGAAATAGAAAAGAATAAGGGGAAAAAAAACCCTGTAAGATTAAACAAAAATAATCTTGGTAGACGATTGGTAAATTACAAAAGATAATCTCCAAATGGTCAAGCAATATATGAAAAGATGTTCATTTGTCATAGGGAAGATACAAATTAAAACCATGCTGCATATCACTACATCCACCAGAATAGCTAGAAAAGAAAAAGACAGGAAATGTGTTGCCACAATATGGAGCAAATGGAACTCTTTTACAGTAATGATGGGTACGTAAAAAGGCGTAACCACTTTGGAAACATGGTTGGCATTATGCTATCCTAAAGTTGAACATATGCCCTGTTTATAATCTAGGAATGCCACTCTTGAGAGCCAACAACATCCAGGTGCCACATAAGTCCACCAAAAGAAATTTGCAAGAATGTCTATAACAGCACGATTTGAAATAGCCCCCAAGTGGAAACTGCACAAATGTCATCAACAGTAGGATGGGTAAAGTATGATAAATTCACACAATATAATACCATGCAGAAACAACAGTGAGGGCTCTACAAAGTCCTCTGCAGCAATATAAATAAATCTCACAGACATAATGTCGGGTAGCAAAAGCCAAACACAAATGAGTACACACTGTATGATTTCATCTATATAAATCACAAAAATCAGTAAAACGAAAAGATGCTGTTAGGAGTTGAGAGATACTCTTGACTGGGAGGTAGGGTCATAGCCAGGAAGCAGTGTAAGGAGATTCTGCTTGTTAAGATTGTTCCATGTCTCAGCCAGGTGTGGTGCCTCATGCCTGTCATCCCAGTACTTTGGGAGGTGGAGGCGAGAGGACTGCCAGAGCCCAGGGGTTCAAGATCAGCCTGGGCAACTTGGCAAGACCTCGTCTTTACAATAAATCAAAAAATTAGCTGGGCGTGGTGGCACACAACTGTAGTTCCAGCTACTTGGAAGGCTGAGTTGGAAGGATCACCTGAACCCAGCAGGTTGAGGCTGCAGTGGCTGTGAGCATTCCACACTGTACTCCAGCCTGGGTGACAGAGCAAGACTCTAACTCACAATAAAAGAATGCTCTGCGTCTCTATCTTGATGATAAACAAGTGCAATCAAAATTTTTAAACTTATTTGCACACTTATGATAAATGCACTTTCCTGTATGTATAGTTCAATAAAATGTTTTTAAAAATAAGGAAGAAATAACAAAAATGACACTATTAACAAGAAAATATATAAATGGATTCTACAATAAGGGCTCTATTGGTCATGTTAAAGATCATATGCCCCCAAGATTCCCATGGTCTTTTAGGGAGAGGCTGGGTTTTGCTTTTTCTGACAGTTGTTGCTACTCTCTAACAGTCCCAACTGTTACCTTGTAGACCTCTGCACCATTTGGATGTCTTGCCAGGACATCTGAATCAAGGGTAGGGAAGGAAGGAAGAAAGAAGAAAAAAGAAAAGTATGACCACCACACTTTCTCAGGAAAGTTCTACCTAATAGATGTGTTGTTTATAAATCACATTAGTCACCCTCTTGTGCACCAATACAGCCTCTTGTGCACCACAAAGCTCTTTTATGGGGTGTAGGAATAATATCGATAGTTCTGGGCAGCACTGTAATTTAAACTCGGGATTTGGTGTGATAATGTATATCAGACAATGTCAAATTTGATAAGAGTATATGCATACTTGTGTATATGTAAGTATGTGTCAAAGAGTTGGAAACTTGCCTATATAATAAGATATTTTAAAAACAAAGAGAAAGGCCGGGCTCGGTGGCTCACCCTGTAATCCCGCGCCTTTAGGAGGCTGAGGTGAATGGATTGCCTGAGCCCGCGGGTTCGAGACCCACCTGGGCAGGCGAGACTTCATCTCTACAATAAATCAAAAAATCAGCCGGGCGTGGTAGCACGCACCTGTAGTTCCGGCTACTCGGAAGGCTGAGGCGGAAGGATCGCCAGAGCCCAGCAGGTCGAGGCTGCGGTGGCCGGGAGCGGCTACTGCACTCCAGTCTGGGCGATCGAGTGAGACTCCAACTCAAAAAAAAACCAAACAAACAAAGAGAAGAAACCAGAGCAGATGATTGAAAACCTCAACATGAGCTAATGCTCTATGGCAAGTTTCTTCACCGCAATACTACTGGCATTCGGAATGGATAATTATTTGTGGTTGGGGTTGTCCTGTGTATTGTGGAATGTTTAGCAGCATCCCTGGTCTTTACCTGTTAGATGCCATCACGCAGCCCATCCCCCTCTCCCTAATCATGACAAGCAAAAATGTCTCTAGACATTGCCAAATGATCTCTGAAAAACAAAATTGCCCTGATTGAGAACTACTGTCTATGCTACTTTCTTGCTTTGGTTGTGTCATTCCTGCAAACAGTCATTGTTATGTCCAAAGTGTAGCGCTGACCCTAGGATCCTGAGTCTTATCACGATTCTCCACTAAAAGGAGCCAGAGCTCCTTGGAAGATGTTGGAACTAGTCTTAGGGACAAGAAAAAGCAAGATAGTCTGAACACATATTGATGATGTCAAAAAGCAAGAATGCATCTAAAGAGGTATTTTTACAAACGTAAGCCAGTGTATGAATAGTTTTCTGTCACTCGTAACAAAAAGGGTTAAACAAATACAATATGTTCAGAAAAGTTTTAGAGGTATATGCATGACATATGAAACTCAACAATACAGTTACTTCTATGGAGGGTCCCTGGGAGTCTAGGGTAGGAGACTTACTTTCCATTGTGTAGACAAATGAACTGTTTTTATTTTTTGTCTATTTTTTACTATGTATGCATATCTTTTTAGATATAAGTTAGAAAACAAGTAGCTAATTTTTAAAAATAAACATGTCCTAAATCTGTGGTTGCCAACATTTAGGACTAGTTGCATCCAAATTACCTCCAAGAACTAGTTACAGACCACAAGTTCTCTCCTAGAGGGTTTGGTTCAGCAAATCTGGAGAAGGACCCAAAACCTGTATTTTTTTTTTTAATTCTTCAGTTGATTCTGGTAGCCAGCCAGCATTCTATGGCATGGTTCTCAACCCTGGCTGCACATTAGAATCAACTGGGAAAGCTTCCAAAGGTACCAGTGTGTGGATTCTGCCCCAGAAGAATCACATAAGGCTCTGGGTATGGTAACTTATAAAGCCCAGTAGTCTAAAATTTTAAAAATTGGATAGTATCAACTACTATAAAAGGTTTACGAAAGCAACTGGAACTCTAATACACAGCTGGGAGGAATATAAATTGATATAGTCATTTTGGAAATGTTTGACAGTATCTGCTAAAGCTCACCACATGTGTTCCTTGTGGCTCAGAAATTTCACTCCTACATATACACCCAAGAGAATTGGGTATACATGACATGAACAAGATGATAATAATCTTAATTGAAGAGTTAAATAATTCACTAATTAAACAAGTAATGAAATTAATTAAATAACTCATAATAGTTCCAAACTGGAAACAATCCACAGTTTATCAATGGTAGAATGTTGTACCTGCATTTACTGAAATACTACACAGCATATATAATATGCATATTATGTATATGATAAAAAGTGCAAACTATATATACAACATCAAGTCACACACATATTCAGCAAAAAGCACAGATGTATAAGAATACTTAAGTTTTATGATCTTATTTATAGAAAGTTCAAGGGCAAGCAAAACCGGTTGATGGTGATTGAAGTCAGAAGAGGGCGGTTACCTCTGAGGAGGGCTTTTGGGCTGCTAGAAGTGTTCTATAGCTTGATCTACTGGTGAACCCAGGTAGATGCCCTTGTCAAATTTCATCAAGTTTTATACTTAAGATTAGTGCACTTCACTGGATGTATGCCATATCTTAATAAAAAATAAAAATAAAAACAAACAGGAAAAAATAATGACTTGAATGTGCAACCCCAGTTGAAAGGCCCTGTTCTGTAGCTTCCAGTCGCGAGAGGGCATTTAACAGGTAGGTTACTCCCTGCTTTGTTTATGCACTTTCCTAGTCCCTCTTATTTCTCTGGAATCCTTCCTTCAATGGACTCCCCCCCCCAAAAAAAAAACACCTCTCTTCCTGTGTTTTTTATTCACACTGGCCTGCAAACAGTGGGAAGGAGGGAATTAAATGCTCTGAATAGTAAACGACTTCTAAACTTCTATTTTGACTCATCCGAATTTCTTATGCAATGATACCACTGGAAAGAATAACAAATCTGAATTGTATCCGTGTATTTTTCTTTCCTGTGATATTTTCTAAACTGCAATATGGATGATGGGTTGCTTTTTTCGTATTGTGCAGTGAAGAGTTGTCTTAGCATCATAGGCTGACAGTGAAATTCATTTTAAAATATCTATTCCTGCCTTCAAATGATGGTCACAGCTATCAGCCTGGGGAGCCAATTACATGACAGTCCCGGCTCCAGCACCTTCTTAATAAAGTGCTATCCCTCATTAGGGAATCAGAGTGTGGCTGCCACTCCTGGCCCAAGGCTGGCGGAAGCTTCTCAATCTTGCCTAATGCCAGTAACTGAAATGAAAACAAGTAGTTGAATCTTAACTTCAAGTTGAAGATTCCCAATCAGTTCCTAGAATAAACTGAAATCCCATTTAATATTGAGATTATAAGCCAGGTGTAGTGGTTTATGCCTATAATCCCAGCACTTTGGGAGGCGGAGGCGGGAGGATTGCCTGAGCCCAGGAGTTCGAGACCAGCCTGTGCAACATGGTGAAACCTTGCCTTAACAAAAATAATTAAAAATTAGCTGGGCATGGGGGCGCATGCCTATGGTAGTCCCAGCTACTTGGGAGGCTGAGGAAGGTACATCCTTTCAGCCCAGGAGTTTGAGGCTGTGGTGAGCTAGGAGTGTGCCATTGCACTCCAGTCTGGGCCAGACTCCAGCTCAAAAAAATATATATCTTTTTGAGATTATAAAATTCTTAGGACTATTTAAGGTTGGAAACTTCTTCCCAGGTAGTGGGTTTATCACTAACCCTAGAAAAGACCCTTTCCTTATTTTGACAACCTATTCTGTATAACGCACTGTGGTCAGAATACAAAGCAAGAGAGGCCCAGCTTTCACCCTGATGGTGCTTACAAAAGAAAACATAGTAGGATGCAGATTGTGTCAAGGAGTCTGTAGGAAGTTTTAAAAATGAGTTCAAGGGAGTCAAGGAAGTTTAAAAAATGAGTTCAAAGTACCCTGAGGATTCAGAGTGGCTGAGATCACTTCAGAGTAGGAGGACATAACCAGAAGCCCCCTTACCAGTCTCTTCCCATCCCACATGTATAGAAAGAGCAGTCAGAGGGCAAGGATAATAGAAAAGCTGCTCAAACCCTGCTAGGACATCTTGGGGACTGTCAAGGGAATACAAGAGATTGACCACAGCAAACCCTGGGGCTCCTTCCATTTCTGTCTCCCACCCTTTCTGCATGGCGAGGGAAGACTGTGACCACCCCAGGCTAATTACGCATGTCCTGTAACAGTTGGCTAAGACCATCCTCTACTGTGAAACTTTTTTTTTAGATTGGAAAATATAGTTTATTTTTAAAGTAAATTAGGGAGAGAGGAGAGAGAGAAGAGATTCACTTTCTCAAGGGAGGGGAGGAAGCCAGAGCTTAGGAAACATGGCAGTGGCTATACCTCAAAGAGTACATGGTCACACCAGAGTCAAGTAAGGCAATGGCCCTACTGTGAACCTTTGATGCTGCACCTCCTTTCTCTTCGTCCATCAAAACAATAAAAATTCTGAGATCTAGTGCTGAGGTGGTACCAATGACGTGGTTAGTCTTTTATCTTCACTTAATTTTCACAACTCCCCTCTGAGGTGAATGTAACTCACATCCATGTGACAAAGGAAGAAGCAAGACACAGAGGAGTCAAGTAGCTTGCTGGAGTCACACAGCTGGTACGTGGTAGACCCAGACCTAGATCCTGGGCTCCAAGCCCATACTCAGATGGTAAGTGTGAGCTGCTGTGGTCATGGAAGCCTTTCCCCCACAACAGTGCCCTCTTGACCATGGTTGTCTCTCTAGACGGTGGGCAAACCATCTCTGCACCTCCATCACAAGCTATTGAGGACACAAACTCTGTAGAGGAATCTGATACCTCAGCCTGCCTTGACTAGATTTTCTTTCCCTGTATCCGCTTTTGTCCCACTCCCTAGTAGAATACTATATACATACTTGGTACCCCAAAATTATGAAGGCAGTAAATTCACAAAATAAATACAAATCAGATTTTAGGCAGAAGCTCTCCACACCACTTTCATCTTGAAGACTGCACTTAGCATATTTTGTGCCGCAAAACAAATCATAAATAATGGCAGGAAGGCTTAGCACAGAACTCTAGATGAACTATGGTAGACTAAGTAACATCTGACCTAATGCATGAGCATGATTACTCTCTGCCTCTGAGTGAATTTGCATCTTTTTTGTTCCTTCCTCTCTCTTAGTAAGAGCAATGATGAGCCTGTCCGTGAAACAAGACAGTGCTATTTAGCACTGGGAAAAGAAGACTCGCATGCCACACACTATGATTCATAGCCAGAGAGAGAGAGAGAGACACAGTATCCTCCACAGAGGCCTGCCCTCCGCTCGCAGCTCTGCCCCACACCCCTCACCACATGGTCAGTGTGCTTTGGACTTACTGCGGCCAATCTCTTGTATTGTACAGGTGACTCCTTAGGGATTTGAAGTCTTTGTTCTCATCTCCCCTGCCCTGAAGCCTAAATCCGAGGCCTTACCTGACTTCTTTCTGTTTTCACCAAACTAAGAACTAGATCTACCAAATAATAACAGATAACATTAATGAAGCACTTGCTAAAGCCATGCACTGTCCTAGCACTCTGTATTCACTCGTTTAATTCTCACAACAACCCTCTAAAGTAGGGTTTCTAATTTGTGGTTGAACAAATTGAGGTACAGAAAGGTTTTATAACTTTCTCAAGTGATCACAGAGTAGGTAAGTGGTGGAGTTGGAATTCAAACCTAGACAATTCTAGCCCGGGAGCCCATTTTGTAAACACTGTAATATGGTTATGCTGAGAAAGAGTATCAAGCAGAGATGGACAGAGTCGGGGGGGGGAGGTACGAGTTCTGACAATCAAGTTCATAAACTCATCCTAGAAACAGTGCTCCATACCTCATTGCTGAATATCACTATGGTCACCTTCAAAGTATTCCCCTTGAAAAGCTATGCAAAGACACCAGCACCTAGTTCACCAATCAAAGCAATTTGTGTACTCTTTTAATAGAATGACCAATAGAGCTGTCATTGTATTATCCTTAATGTCCTGAATGTCATCAAAATATCTTCCTTTCAATATTGCCTTTATTTTCAGGGAAAGAAAAAAGTCATTGGAGGCCAGATCATGTGAGTAGGGAGGTTGTTCCAATACAGTTATTTGTTTGCTGGCTAAAAACTCCTTCACAGACAGTGCTGTTTGAGCTGACGCATTGTTGTGATGTAAGAGGTCCTTGGGGACGATGTTTCACACACCTTTCTCATGCCAAGGTTTTCAGTTAAGATTCTCCTGTTTCTCTGTCGATGATTATTTGGTCTGTTATGCTTACACAGTCAGCCAACAATTTTGATGTACAATTCAACAAATTTTTGCAATGCTTTCATCAGTTCTGCTAGTTACTGGCCATCCAGACCTCTCTTCATCAGTGATGCTTTCTCTCCCCTCAGAAAAACATTTATCCATTTGCACACTGCTGCTTTCTTCATGGCATTATCCCCATAAACTCAGACTAGCACGTCTCTGATTTCACTTCCACTCTTGCCAAGTTTAACAAGAAATTTAATGTTTGTTTCCTGCTCTAATTCAAGCTCCAGCATTCTCATGATGGCACACAAAGACACATAACGACAACAATGAATTCCACTCAGCAAGACACCGCTACATGTCGACACAAACATAGCTGTGAGACACTGGCATACCAAGGCTATGACACTTTATCAAGTTGTTTGTACAGCACCACCAATGCAGGAACACTGTGGCAAGTTCACAAACTTAATTGTCAAACCCCATACATAGAGAAAGATGGCCACAGCTTCTTTGCCATACCTCCCTTCAAAAGACGGAGTCTATTTTCGCTGGCTCTGTGACTTGCTTTGACCAATAGAATGTGGCAAAAGTGGCACTGTGTGTTTTAGGCCTAAGTTTTAAAAGACTCAATAGCATCTGCTTTTCTTTTAGAAATCAGATGTAAGGAAGTCCAAGTTGCACTTCTGGAAAGGGAGGCCATATGGAGAAGGACTGGGGGATGAGACACCTCGTGGAGTGAGAGGCCATGTGGAAGGCCTGGAAGATAAAATGCCTTGTGGAGAGAGAGGTCACATGGATAAGGCCTGGTGGATGAGCTGCCTCAGGGAATGAGAAGCCTTGAGGAAGGACACTGGTAATTCTGAGCTGACAGCACAAAGACCCTAGTTGTTTGAAGGAGGCCATAATGCACCTGCAGTCCAGGTCAGCTTAGCCAAATGGAGCTATATAAACGAGTGACCCCAAGTGAGACCAGGAGCAGAACCACCCACCCAGAGAAACTGTGAGAAATAACAACCCATTGTTTTAAGACACTAAGGTTTGTGGTGGTTTGTTACATAGGAATAGATAACTGATACAGATGGTTTGAATGACTTGACCTTAAAATTCCTTCTTACTCTGAAAGTTCGTAGTCTGCCTGGTCCAGAGAGCCTGGGTAGAAAAAGACCAGGAGGTAGGGTTAGGGCCAGATGAGGGACTTTGGTACCAAGCTAAGGAACATGAACCCATCTTTGTAAGGTTTCACAACCTTGGTGTACCAGTAGTCTCACAGCTGTGTTCGTGTTGACATGTGGCAGTGTCTTGCTGAGTGGTGCTTGTTATTGTTGTTGCATGTTTTTGTGTGCTGTCATGAGAATGTCAGAGCTTGACTTAGAGCAAAGGTAGGTTCTGAAGCTGACGGAGGAGGGAGGTGACATGAGAAGAGAGTTGTTAAGGAAGACTCACACAGCTGCAGCGTATTTCTATAACATGTGGGCATCCAGCGCACAGGTGAGAAAAAGGAGGCAGGGAGACCTGAATGCTGAGCTCAAAGGATGCAGCTGAAAATGATCGAACAAGCCATTGAATGCAGAATCAAACGTTCAGTCCTTAAAGCCTTAAAGATGTTTTTTGCTTTAACTATGGCCTCTACTATCTCTTTGTTTTATCAAACTATGTTCTTACTTTAAAAAACTCACTGGAGGATACATGGTGTGTGGTTAAAAATCTGAGGTTTGAAATAAGACAAACCTGGCTTTAAATCTGTTCTCTTAGGCCAGGCATGGTGGCTCATGCCTATAGTCCCAGAACTTTGGGAGACTGAAGCGAGAGGATTGTCTGAGTCCAGGGGTTTGAGACCAACCTGGGAAGCTTGAGAAGAACTCATCCTACAATAAATCAAAAAATTAGCTGGACGTGGTGGCGCTCGCCTGTAGTTCCAGCTACTTGGGAGGCTGAGGTGGAGGATCGCCTGAGCCCAGCAGGTCAAGGTTGTGGTGGCCGTGAGCGTGACACTGCACTCCAGCCTGGGCAACAGAGTGAGACTCCAACTCAAAAAAAAAAAAAAATCTGTTCTCTTTCATCTTCTAGTGATGTTACTTTACTCTGGGCAAGTTACTTGCTGCTTCTTGGCTTCTTCATCTGTGAAATGGCACAATGATACTTTCCTCATAGGGGTATTGCAAGGATGAACAGAGACGTGTTTGATGCCCCGCTTTCCATAAATGGTTATATAACCAAGTGATGCAAATACTCAGCTGATTGTTTCTCTTTCATGTAACAGTCCAGGTTGGGAGTGGCAGGTTGGTGGGTGGCTCTTCTACACAGCTTTTTGAAAAACTCATGGTTAAGAGCCATCTTTAAACAGAGCACCACATGTCTCACTCGTAAGTGGACTCTGAACAATTATAATACTATAATTGTGTAGTGGGAAACTGCTGGGGGAGGGAGGGGGACACACCTCATCAAAAGGATACCCGATCTCAAACCAGGTGAAGTGGGGACCAAAGTGAGACCCAAACTTTACCTACACAATGACCATTTGTACACCTAACCCTGAATTGTACCCCACAACTTTAAAAAACAAACAAAAAAAAGTCATCTTGAGTGCATGCCTTCCAGGGTTATTCCAGTCTTCACCCTTACAAAAAAGAGAGGAGAAAAGGGCATGAAGGAGCAGACCTAGGAAGTTTCATGCGCCGGCCCAGAAATGGCACACGTTCCCACCCCATTGGCAAGAACACATGGCACACTGGCTGCCCACAGATATAGGGAATCTCAGCTAGAATTCCAACCAACAGAAGAAGCAATAGTTGGGTATTAGGGTTACTAACCTGCTAAACTAACCTGATCACACTTATCTACCAACAAACTGCACCATGATTTAACCATGCCAGTTAAATCAGCATCCCTTAGGATGCAACCTGGGCATCCAGATTGCAACCCTAATGGGCTGCAAAGTTTGAGAACCACTGGCTTACATCACCACTACTTAGTTTTTCTATTACTTGTAGCTAAAATCACTTGTAACTTACAGGTTCTCTGGGGCAGTGCTTCTCAACCTTGTGTGAACATTAGAATCACCTGGAAAGCTTACATGTCAGTGCCTGGGCTGAACTCCAAACCCGTTATCTCAGAATTTCTGGGGGTGGGACTTAGGCTTCAGTATTTTTTAAAGTTCTCCAGGTGATTCCAGTGTGCCAGCAAGCTTGAGAATCGCCAAACTGAGAAAAAGTAAAATTGTTGGAATTTCTCTCTTGCACACCTTTGTCTCATAGGTTAAGGCTGTATTTTTCAAACTTCAGTGAGTATGGGAATTGCCTGGAGTCCTTATTAAAGTGCAGAATTCAGACTCTATTCAGTAGGTCTGGGTAGGTCTGAGCTTCTGCATTTCTAGCAAGCTCCCAGGTGAGGCTGATCTACTAGTTTAAGGACCACATTCTGAATAGCAAGGAGTGAGGCACATTCTGAATAGCAAGGAGTGAGGCAACTGTTAAGTCACAATTTAAGTTAGTTACATTTTTTAAAGTTTTTTGATCAGTGAAGACTAGTATATACTTTCTTGTTCTTTCCTTCAAGGGAACTATCATTCCATATAAGTGTAATAAATATTTCCATATTTCAAGCTTTCTAGAGGGCTGTTTCTAATTACCCCCATGAGACATCTCAAAAAAAGAAACATTCCTCTCTTGGAAATAGGTTCCAAGACATAGACAACCAAAATCTGCAGATGCACAAGTTTCTAATATAAAATGGTGCAATATTTGCATCGAACCTACACACATCCTCCTGTATACTTTAAGTCTTCTGTATTGTGGCTTTTGTCTTTTTAATTCCTGTATTGTTATTTTTAAGTTTTTTTGCATATAAATATGTTCAACAATTGCATATTTTTTCCCAGATATTTTTGATCCATGGTTGGTTGGATCTGCAAATGTGAACCCCATGGATGTAGAGGCCCAACTGTATTCAGTAGAGAACTATTAAATAGAGAACTACAGGCAGAGAACGTTTTTTTGTTTGTTTGTTTGTTTTTGTTTTTTGAGTTGGAGTCTCACTCCTTTGCTCAGGCTGGAGTGCAGTGGCACACTCATGACCACCCCAGCATTGACCTGCTGTGCTCCGGCGATCCTTCTGCCTCAGCCCTCCAAGTAGCCGGAACTACAGGTGCAGGCTACCACGACCGGCTCATTTTTTGATTTACTGTACAGAAACGGTCTCACCAAGTTGCCTGGGCTGATCCCGAACCTGCGGGTTCAGATAATCCACCAGCCTTGGCCTCCCAAAGTGCTGGGATTACAGGCTGAGCCACCAAGCCCAGCCCAGCATCTTTTATTTTAAACTAAAGTTTTTCATTTTTTAATTTTAAAAATATGGGGTACAATTCAGGGCTAGGTATACAAATGTTCATTATGCAGGTACCCTTTTTGATGAGGTGCCTCCCCCACGGTTTCCCACTACTGCCAATCCTTTTCTTACAGCATTATGATAGCTGTTTAAGATTCGCTTATGAGTGAGAACATATGATTCTCAGTTCTTTGTCTCTGTGATAGATCAATCAGTAGTACAGACCCTAAGTCCATCCAAGTTTCTATGAAGCTCATAATTTTGGCAAACCATAATATTCCATCGTGTATATATACCACGTTTTTTAAATCCAGTCCTCTTTTGACGGGCAGCACGGTTGGTCCCATGTTTTTGGTACTGTGGATAACGCTGCAATAAATATGCATGTGAAGGCATCTTTTTCATAGAGTGATTTGAGTTTCTTCATGTGTATTTCCAGTAGGAGGATTGCGGGGTTGTATGGGAGATCGATTTTTAAAGTTTTTCACTTTAACAAAAGTATCTGACATAAGGCTACTTTTAGAAGAAAATGTAGAAATGTTTTCTTAAAGAGAATGCAAAATAAGTACAAACCATAAAAAAATGGGTAAGCCTATCCAAAATTAAAACTTCTGTGCATCCAAAGCCCATTAAAACTGTGAAAACACAAGCAATATCCATTTTCTCTTCTCCCATTCTTTCTTGAATTTCCTTCAAGCTTGTGCTTACCAAACTCTAATAACCTGCTCTTTGAGAAACCCAAAGTTCCATGTACAGGCAGGTCTTAGCTAATTCAATCTTTTCTCAAAAATTTATGCTCCTTGGATTATAGAACACCTATCACTTGCTGTTTTCATTACTTTTTTTTTTTTTTTAAAGACATAACAGTATGCACACACTTAGAATCAGTTGGTACTTTAAAGACATACATAAAGTTCTTTGCTCCACTTCTTACCCTTACCTCTTCCTGATGCCTGTTCCCCAGTGGCCACTACTTTCAACTCTTCAGCTTTTTCTTACAATATTTAAGTGACTAACATTCATACGCTTTTTATTTTTTATTAATTAATTTTAGGTATTTGGTTAAGCCAAAGACCTGCCACATCTCTCCCTTGTTACAGCATGTCAGCTCAATGGGTGGGTCAACCAGCCAAGCCCCAGATAGGGTCGTCTGGAGGGGCTGGTAAGACTAACCCTGAAAATATTGGCTCTAGTGAGCTGGCAAGGCAAGCCCTAAAAGTGTTGCTGGTTCGGTGGGCGGGCAAGCCTAGCCCCTGCAGTATGTCAGCTCCAGAGTTTCACCTTCCAGCAAGGGTCCTGGTTCAGCCACCTCTGTTAACTGGCAAGCCAGCCCCTGGAATACACAACGTTTGACTCCGGCAGCTCTCTGGCATTGAGGTTCTTGCTTTTTGCCCACATAGAAAGAGAAACATAAGCCAGAAAGTGAGAAAACAGAAGTGAAAGCAAGAATTATTGAGAGAACGAAAAACACCACAAAGTCAAAAGAAAACCCAAATGGCTATCACTCTAGGGTCGGAACCCGGGGTTTATATAGCCCTAAGTCCAAGCCAATTGGCTAGCACTAGCTGTGAGCTGATTGGTCCACACTTAACTGTTCTGATTGACCAGTATTAAGGGCCAATTAGGCAGGAGGTAGGGGCCTAATGGTGAGCTGATTGGTTGCTTTTCGATCTCAGCAGTGAGTACTTAAGCTATAGCTTGAGCAGCTCACAGTGAGTTTATTTACCAAGCTGAGTCTGAGAGGCCTACCTGGAGCTAGCTACTATTCCTAGTTACCGTAGGAACTGCCTACCTTTCTGCCTCTCTCCCTGCCTAGCCTTTCTCTAGCTGTCTTTTGTCTCAGCTTCTAGCTGGTTTCTGTAGCTTTTTGACCTAATTCCATTAGTCTTGGAGCATTTCCTTTGCTTTCTGGAACAAGATATTGAGGCTCACCAGTGCGCTTTCTGCTCTAGACATGGACTTAGCCATTTCTGCGGAAAGATCCTTAGTTCCTTTAAGTAGAGAATGCTTTTTTGGGAGGTGGGGGCTCTGATTTTAAAAGCAATATGTGTTCGTTGTAGAAAAAAATTGGAAAATAAAAGGAAAGCATAAAGAATAAACTACCTAGAGCTAACCATCCTTATTATTCAGTGTACTTATTTCTGGCCTTTTAGATTTGTAATTTTTAATGAATTATTTTAACTTTAAATTATGGGTTGATACTATGTGTTTGGTATTATTCCCTGCTTTTAGCAACAAAATCATAAACGTATTTCCATGTCATTAAATATTCTTTAAAACCATACTTTTAATGTTTTTACTATAAACACTTTCTGAGTTTATGAATCTTTTTCAGAGAATCATAACTACCTGTCATGATCAAATTGAAACCACGCCTCAGCTATTCAGCTCATCCTAAAGCTTCCTTAAGTAACAAAGGCATTAGTTGAGTATCAAAAAATAATAATGCTGAGATAAGCACATCTCTTGAAACAGAAATTTTTGAAAGACAATATGTTCTCTAAATTATGCCAATCATGTGAGATTTACTCTACCAGTTGTTGTGAGAGGATACATTTCTTTGGATCTAGGCACTTTAGTTTCTCAGAGACATCTACCTGATAATAAAATGCCAGTGACTTCATTTTTAAGTGCCCCAAGAGTGGAATTGATTTTTAAAAGATAAAATTTACCAACAAATGGAAAGAGATTACTCTTCTGCTTTTTCCTTGCTGTATGACCCTTAGAATGTTATTTAACTGCCTTTCGAGTTACTCTTTTTTTTTTTTTTTTGAGTTGGAGTCTTACACGATCACCCAGGCTGATGTGCAATGGCGCAATCCTGGCTACTGCAGTCTCAACCTCCTGGGCTCAATTGATCCTTCTACTTCAGCCTTCTAGGTAGCTGAGACTACAGGCCCACATGACCATACCCAGCTAATTTTTTGTAAAGATGAAGTCTCACTATGTTGCCCAGACTGGTCTCCAACTCCTAGGCTCAAGCAATCCTCTTGCCCAGCATGCAACTTACTTTTATCCATACATTGAGACTAATGATAGTTTATCCTGCATAGCATTGTTGTGGCAATTAAATTAAGTAATAAAGTGTTTATTACAAGATCTATCATCTAGTAAGGGCTCTATCAATGCTAACTATTAAAATAATCATTTCAGGCCAAAGTAGTGAGTAGGATTTGAGTGAACATTCATGAAAGAGCAGAAATTAGACTGGCTAATGGTGGTGAGACAGAGGGACATTCTGGGGGAAAAAAAAAAGCCATGGCACAGAGTTCAGAACACACAAGGTCTGTTAAACAAATCTGTTGAGCCAGAATTTTGAGAATTAAATGCTCTCGTGAGAGCATGATAGCTCAGGATAGGCATTTGCCTTGTAGTTTTCTTCCTTGGCATATTTCTATATATAAAAATCCAATGCTTTTATTGATTAAAGCAATAGTGGCAGTTTTTATAGGGAAAGACTTGAAAACTTCTCATTGGAAAGTAGGCGTGCTAAATTGCATTTTAATACAGCCCAAAGAGATTTTTACAGCTTTGAAACCTTTTAAATGTCTCCCTGGTTCTTGTGTCCTTTCAGATCTGATCAATTTATTAGAGCTACTGTGGCCACACCAACGTGGTTATAAATTAGTCAAGTGTATGCATAGACCACTTCTAGCTCCGTAGCTACAGAAAAATGACTTAATTTTCTTCATCTTTGGAACAAGAATTACAACAATATTGCCCACTACTTAAGGTCATTGTAGGAACAAATACAATGTTATGTATGTAACATCATAATGAGATACCAGCTAGTTCTGTATACAGGGCAAAAAAACCCCCAAACAAAACAAATAGTAGTGTTTTTTAGCATAATATACAAGGTGGACCCCCCCAACCAGAATTTTTTGTGGAGGGCAGGTCCCTTACAGTATGGGCTTCTCCCAGTAGGTCAGTGTTCTAGGAACCCACTGCCATTGATGTACCAGCTAATGTTGTTATGAAATGCTGCATTTGGCTTCAGTGAATTTTTTTTGGAGATTCTTTCACTCATTTAATGATGGCTGATTTACAAGCACACCTGCCCACACTGTGTTCAGCAGTTTTTGATAAAAAAAGCATGACCCCTGCTCCCCACCCTCCCTATTCATCCAATGTCACCTCAAGTGACTTTTTCTTGCTTCCCTGGATGAAAAACTCCTCAAAGGGAAATGTTTTGTCAATGTGGAAGAGGTGAAGCAAAAAACAGCAGAAGCACTAAAAAGCATCAAAATTGACGAGCTCAAAAACTTTCTTTTTTTGAGTTGGCGTCCCACTCTGTTGCCCAGACTGGAGTGCAATGGCATGCTCACAGCCACCTCAGCATTAACCTGCTGGACTCCATCCGCCTCAGCCTTCCAAGTAGCTGGAACTCCAGTTGCGTGCTACCACGCCTGGCTAATTTTTTATTTGTTGTAGAGATGAGGTCTCGACAAATTGCCTGGGCTGGTCTTGAATTCGCGGGCTTACGCAATCCACTAGCCTCGGCCTCACAAAGTGCTGGGATTATAGGCTGAGCCACTGAGCCCAGCCCAAAACTGTTTTAAGCAGTGGAAAAGGTATCTTGATAGGTGTATTGTGTCAAATGGAGAGTACTTTGAAGGGTGACTGAAGTTTAAACATGTAAGAATAAAGACACAATTTTTTATAAATAAATTCCGGGGTTTTTTGGGAACTCCCTCATAGTTGAGACTGAAAATCCTTCCAGTCTCAGTATTCAGATTCCCCCATCATTATATTGTTTCTTCTCTCTCTCTCTTTTTTTTTTTTTTTTTGTAGAGACGAGATCTCACCAAGTTGCCCAGGCTTGTCTCCACCTCCTCAGCTCAGGCAGTCCTCTCGCCTTCCACCTCCCAAAAGGCTGGGATTATAAGCATGAACCACCACACCCGGCTATATTGTTTCTTAACAAATTTGTAAGTGAGAACCTCTGTCAGGCACTTTGCCTAAAATGTGAAGTACTTACATATTAAAAAAGAATCTCCAAGGGTTGGTACTTACCCTGGCTAAAGGGGAAAAAAAAAGGGAAAAAGAAGAAAAAATCTCCTATGTCTATTCCCACCACAGATGTATATGCAATTCATCCATTTATTCCACAAGCATGTATTGAGCACTTGACTTTGCCTTACTGCACCAGGTGCTGGGCATTCATGAAAGGTACATGTATTTCAAAAACCATGAAAATATTCAAGCCATTTGGGATAGATAATGTTCAGGGTTGAAAGTCAGAATACATGTTTGGGTATAATGCTGCTTACTAAGCAAGTAGAAAACTAAAGTAAATGCAAGCATTAAGCCCTTTAAGAAGACATATCTTCCAGAGAGCCTTAAAGGCAAGGCAGACATTTGATGGCTTACCTGGGAGCATTCTCTCCAGGTTATTTCACTATGAGTGAGTAAAGGAGATGGTTATATCTCTGAAACACTTCTGGTTCACTTTTGAAGGATTTGTCATAGCAATGGTAAGAGGCTCATGCAACTACCTTCTCAGAAGAGCATGATAGCCTGAGTGACTGGAGCCAGCAGTGAGTGTTTAAACTCTAGGTCCTTAAGCAATATTTTGGAAAAGGTCCCTTCTCTAGCCCACAACATCTAAGAAAGTCCTGGCCTTAAAGTATTAGCTTGGGGGTACAGGAGATACTCTGCAGAATGTTTCTGGGATAATTCAGTGATCTCAGACGGGCTACTCCAAGTCTCCTTGGACCACCTGCTTGGTTCAACCATATTCAGCAATGAACATTTAGACAAGAATAAAGAGGACAATATATTTGATATCTGTTAAACACACAGTTTTGAGCCCTTTTTACAGCAAAATGAACCTGGCACAGCTCAAGACATTCCTCTGCTTGGGACAAAGTGACTCAAAGACACAGTATTAATGGCTATATCTTAATTAGTCCCAGTCCGTTTGCAGGGGTCTCTATCTTTATGTTCTCAGGGGGACTGGGAGAGGGTTGGGAGTCATGAAGGGCATCATCCTATGAAATACCAGCTGCAGCATCCTGAGCTCTTGCTGTGAATGAATCCACTGGTCTCTCTTCCTCAAGCCTTATCAGAAGTGAGAGTGTTATTTTTCATTGGCTCATTTGCCCCAAGATCCCATCAGACAGAAGATGACCTATTATTATTGGCTTAATGTCTCTACCCTACTCAGGGACACAGCCTAATAAATCAGAGCATTCTTCTCACTGGGTCAGATTGACCAGGGTAAAATTCACATTTGTTTCAGGCCACATTTTAAGCTAAATCATTCTCTGTATCTAAAGCTTCCATTTTTACAGGGGAGACAATATAATAATATTCAGCATCTGAAAATGGTAAATACACAGGATGATGTTTGATCTACATTTTCTTCTTAAAAGGTAACATTAGATAATCACAAACAAAACTTTAAAAAATACCGGCATTTTCTATAGAGATGCTTTCGAGGGCAAGTAACAAAAACCCCCACCAAAACTGCATTAAAGAATAAAAAACTTGACGTTGTCACAGAACAGGAAGTGCGGGGCTGGGCAGGTATCAAGGCTGGTGGCTCATCAGAGCAACAAGGTCACCAAGGATCCTGGTTATTTTTGTCTCTTCACCCCACCATCTTTTGTGTTGGCATCATCCTCAGGGGAGTAGCAAGGTGGCTGCAAAAGTTCCAGGGATCAAATCTAGACACAAAAGTATCCACAGGAAGGAGAGTAAGACAAACTCTTCCTGCTGCTCTATGATGGGAGCCTTGTCCCAGAAGTCCCATCAGATTTCAGCCCTCTCCACACCTCATTGGTCCCCTCATTCAGCACCGGAAGGGGAAATGGGATGGCCCTTGACCATCAGCACCACCCCTAGTCCTAGAGATGGGGTTTGCTGAGACACCTAGCTGAGTGGGGGAGGGTCGGGGGTCTGAAGAAATCGAGCTGCTTCTAGTTAAGATGTGGAGAAATGGATGCTGGGTGGGTTATATTTAGTGGCAGGAAACAGAAAATGATTTACAAGTGACTTAAGTCCCAAAATGATTTCTCTTTCATAACATCAATGACTGCCTTAGCTGGCTGCTGGCATTGGTTCAGTGGCTGAATGATGTCATAGTTAGCAACTCGGTGAGGCCCTTAACCTTTCCTTCATGTTTGTCACCTTATGGTCCCGAGGTTGCCACTCAGGTTTTCTTTTTCTTTTTCTTTTTTCTTTTTGAGTTGGAGCCTCACTCAGTCGCTCAGACTGGAGTGCAGTGGCTGCTCTCGGCCACTGCAGCTTCGACCTGCTGGGCTCCAGCGATCCTTCTGCCTCAGCTTTCCAAGTAACTGGAACTACAGGCGTGCACTACCACACCCGGCTAATTTTTTGATTTATTGTAGAGATGAGATCTCGCCAAGTTGCCTAGGCGGGTCTCAAACCCATGGGCTCAGGCAATCCACTCACCTCAGCCTCCCAAAGCGCGGGATTACAGACTGAGCCACCGAGCCCAGCTTCTAAATCATATCTGGATTCAAAGCAGGAAGAAGAAGAAAGAGGGCATGGGCTGGATAAAATGCTTTATCAGATGTACTGGAGTCTGTGGGGCAAATGCAAAAGTGGGTTTAATTTCTTTTCCTTACAAGGGACAACAATTTACATGGGGAGAAAAAACACACCCCAGAACCACAACACAACATCAGTACCAAGAGAAGCGTGCAGATGACACATACAGGAACTCAGAGCATCACAATGGAAAGGATATTGCAGCTGCCTATGCCCACCCCACATCTGGTCAGTCCTGTGTGTCACTAGGTTCACTTCAGCTCCAGGCAAGCTTCCAGAAATTGTGACATACACTCCTGCAGTGAGCAGATCTGTGTCTACTTGTTCTTTACGTGGACACTACTTTTCTTTGGCAGACAGATAAATGTATCAGACAGAGGCTCTTGGATGGACAATATTGTCCTGGCAGGGGTCCAGGGTGGCTGGGAATAGAGATCATGTAATGAGTCTGGTGGCAGGACAACTGAGGTGTGACTGGATGTGACAGAGGACAACACCTCTTTGACAGTGACATTATCTGAGCTTGGGTGGGCTCCCGTCTCAAGTTTCAGATGGCCAGTCATCTGCTGGCCACCATCCAATTGCCATTTTGTGTTTTACCACCTTGAGTTAAGTTTGGAAGAAGTTTACAGCAAGTAGGTAGTTATTTGGGTGTTGCTGTGTCTCCCACAATGTTTTAAATTCAGTAGGGGCAGGGAATATACATGGCTTACCTACCTTTATACCATTACCCTACCTCTTGGCACGTGGTGACTCTCCTCCTGACTTCAGTAATCTATGCCTGGACCTTAGAAATCCTTCCGTTACCCACCATCCTTACAATCCCAGCTTCTTCCCCATCTCTCCAGCTCCCTTCCTACACAGATTACCCTGGCTCGCTCGCTTTCCCTTGTACACAGTTTTAATAGAGGTCTGAGCTCCAGAATGTCACTCCAGTTCTCATCCTCTGCACCCCTCGTAGCACTTGGCGCCATTAACGGCACCTCTTTCCTCTTGACTTCTGGACCCCACAGTCTCCTGGTTTTTGTTCTTCAGGGCCTTCTTCTCAGGCACCTCTTCTTTTAATGTCTGTTTTCCTCTTAGCTAAGCTCCGTTTTTTATTTTTATTTTCTACATCCTCCCTGGCCGTTCATTCACATTCCCAACTTACACCTCAGCATCTGTCTCCAGCCCCTCTCCCCCCACCCCACCTCTCTACCAGAATATCCCACAGGTACACTGAACTCAACATGGCTAAAACCACCTCTCACTTCAAAATAGAATTCTTCTCTTTTTAAAGAACAAGCGCCAAGCCAGAAGTCAGTGAGTCATGCCTTGTACCCATCTCATGCGTCAGTCTCCCTTATTAAGATATTGCCATCCCTGGCTGAAATGTCTGTCAAAGTAATAAATAAGTTTGTGTGTGTGTGTGTGTGTGTGTGTGTGTGTGTGTGTGTGTGTGTACCACATACAATGGAATATTATTCAACCTTAAAATAGGAGATCCTGCCATTTGTGACAACTTAGATGAACACAGAGGATGTTATGCTAAGTGAAATAAGCCAGAAGCAGAAAGGAAAGTACTGCATGATCTCACTCATATGTAGAATCATTAAACAAAGAGAGTAGAAAAGTGATTCCCAGGGGCAGGGGTGAGAGATTGGGAGTGGGTGGACATGACAGTGGAAAATGGGGAGATGGAAGTCAAAGGACACAAAGTTTCAATTCTGTAGAATAAATAAGCCTAGAGATCTCAAGTACAGTATGCAATCTTTAGGTCACAATATCAAATTAAATACTAGAAATCTACTAGGAATAGATTTTAGGTACTTATACCACACACCCCAAAAAAGGTAACCATGTGAGATTATAGATATGTTAAGATACTTGCCTGTAATAATCATTTCACTATGTAAATGTGCATCAAAACATCATGTTCTATATCTTAAATATAGTTGTGCACTGCATAATGATGTTTCGGCCAATGACAGACTGCATAGACAACAGTGGTCCCAAGGATTATAAAGGAAACGTAAAATTCCCCTTGCCTCGTAACATCTTAATGACCCTGACCCTGAGTAGGCCTAGGTTAATGTGGGTGTTTGTGCCTTAGTTTTAACAAAAAAGTTTTAAAAGTCTTTTAAAAAATTGAAAGTAGGAAAAAGCTTCTAGAACAAGGATATCAAGAAAATATTTTTGTACCGATATACAATGTGTTTGTGTTTTAAGCATGACTATCAAAAAGTCAAAAAGTTAACAAAAATGAAGTTTATAAGGTAAAAAAATTATAGTAAGCTAAGGTTAATTTATTGTTGAAGAGAGAAAAATATTTTTTATGAATGTAGTATAGCCTCAGTGTAGAGGGTTTATGAAGTCTACAGAGGTGGACAGTCGTGTCCTAGGCCTTCACATCTACTCACCACTCACTCCCTGACTCACCCATAACAAATTCCACTCCTGCAAGCTCCACTTTATGATAAGTGCCCTCTATAGCTGTACCATTTTTTATATGTTGTACAGTATTTTTTTTCTTTGCATTGGAGTCTCACTCAGGCTGGAGTGCAGTGGCACACTCACAGTCACCTCAGCCTCAATCTGCTGGGCTCAGATGATCCTTCTGCCTCAGCCTTCCAAGTAGCTGGAACTACAGGCATGCACCACCATACCCGGCTAATTTTTTGATGTATTGAGAGACCATCATGTTACCCAGGCTGGTGTCAAACCTGTGGAATCAGGCAATCCTCTTGCCTCAGCCTCCCAAAGTGCTGAGATTATAGGCATGAGCCGCCGCACCCAGCCTTGCTGTACAGTATTTTCATGGCACCTTTTCTATTTTTAGATATGGTTAGATACACAAATACTTGCTGTTGTGTTAGAAATGCCTGCAGTATTCATTATAGTGACATGCTTTACAGGCTTATAGACTAGGAGCAATAGGCTATACCATATAGCCTAGGTGTGTAGTAGGCTACACCATCTAGGGTTGTGTAAGTATTCACATTCCATGATGTCCACACACAGATGAAATTGCCAAATAATTCAGTTCTCAGAAAGTATCCCTGTCATTAAGGGATACTGAGGCAGGGTAGTCAGTGTGGGTTAGACATAGTAGGTAAATTTCTTGTAAGCAGTTTTAGAATAGAGGAAGTGTTCAGACATTTTTCCTTATCACATCAGACCAGACTATCCCACAGGCTGGTATGTGGACCCATTGTGGACTTCCAGTTCATTCTACTCCCTCAGCTCATCAAAGGATAAGTCCATCAGGGTGATTCCCGAACTGGCAATCCATAGGTATAGAAATGATTATCAGACCACCTTTTAGCTCATAAATTAACACAATCACAAAGTCTATCAAGTCTCCTGTCAAAGGCAAAATGTGTGTTCAGGGAAAAAGCCATCCCTTCACCCATCGGGGCAGAGAGATGGTACTCTCTCCACAATGAATACCTGCAGCCAACTTATTAACATATTAATCACTAAGTAGCTATATATCAAGCCTCTTGTAAAAAGCAAAAACATGGTTTCTCCAAGACACTCATGCCGAGGCACATTTTTTCTATATGTCTCTCCTTCTTTCTCTCTAATAAATTCTGTTTTAAGACTTTGCTGGCCACTCTGAAATTCTTTTCAGTAGTGAACCAAAGAACCCAAAAGCACTGTGCCACACTCCACCTGGCAATGAATACAATTAAAAAAAAAAAAAATATATATATATATATATATATGACCACCCTAACATATGACATAATTAACCCCTTTCAAACCCTCTATAACTGCATGCCATTACTTGATGCCCATCATGTGCCCCATGCCCCTGCTGCCCCTTCCCCTCCAAGCCAGTTTGAATTAGTTTACTCCCTCTAGGACTCAACAGCACCCAGCTCCTTCTTCTGTTGTAGAAATTAGGATTATATATCTTACTCATGTGTTCCCTTCTTCATTACCATACTAGGCTGTAATTTCCTCCAGGGCAAAGACACTGCTATAGTAATTTTGGAATCTCCAGTATATAGAGGATCTGGCATGTAGGGTAGTTATAAAATTAATGTTTGTTGGGTGAGGTATTCAATAAATGACCTATAGCATTTTTGTACTATCAACATTTTTAGCACTTTTTTTTCCACTTAGAAAATAAGTATTTAAATAAAAAGAAAAAAAAAGCCACTGTATAGTCCCACTCGTCTAACTGAACCATAGTCACATTTGGGTGCATTTTCTTTCTAACCATCTTCTGTGGTTAAGATTTATTTTTATGTAAGCACAGTCATACTGCACTTGTAACTTTGAATTCTGCCTTTTTACTAAGAATATCCTATTTAAAAAAATATTTTAAAATATTTATTGTCATTCTGAAAAAATGTTTTTGTTCCTTATTACAAACCACATACCGCTAATGGTAGATTCTTTTTTAAAGACAGAAAGTATAAAGAATAAATAGCAATTAGCTACAATCTCACCACCCAGAAGCACGATTATTAATATTTTACATGTTAGTTATGCTCTCTAAAAATGCGTTTTCCATGACTGAACTACATTTTATACTGCTGCAGATTCCTTTAGCCAATATAAATCAGAAACATTTTCCTTTACTATGGAAAATATTTCCCAAATAGTTTTTAATAACTGCATAAAAATCTATTTTATGGTTGCTCTATAACTTATTCAACTACTCCTTTAATGTTGGACTTTCAGGCTGGTTTCAATTTGCTATAAATTGTTGTAAATCACATGCTTCTATATGCATTTGTGTGTTTCATAGTGTAAATTCCTGGTGGTAGAATTAATCTGTCAAAATATATAAATATTCCAGAAGCATTTGATATGTATTGTCAAAATGCCTTCCAGAAAGTTTTCACTAGTTTGTCCTCCCACCAAACAGGAGAAGGCATTTCTCACTGAACCCTTCCCCAACACTGGAACGTTACTATTATGCTGACACATCTTAAAATAAATAAATAAATAAACCACAAAACTTCAGATCTGACCTTGCTTTTATTTTTATTTTTCACTGTGAATGAGATTGAACTCTTCAACATTTTTAAATGGTCACATAAATTAAGCTTTCTAAAATAAGTTGTTTATGCCCTTTGGAATATTATTTCTATAGAAATATTACAATTTTTGCATTGATTTGTATAAGTTTTCTATATCAGAATATCCTTCTATTGAAAATTTTCACAAATACTGTTTTCTTTAGCTTATTGTTTACTCTTTAATTTTATTAATGATTTTCTTTATATAAATATGAGATTTTACTATTTATGTAGCCAATCTAGTATTTACCTTTATTATGTCTTCTACTGATTTTAACCTTAGAAAGGGTCTCTTTACCCATGAATCAAATATTTAGCCACTTTTCCTTCCAGTATTTTTATATTTTGATGTACTTTCATACTTAATGCTTTTATTCACTTGAATTTATTTTGGCATGTCATATGAAAAAAGATCTGACTAGATTTTTTTTCCTGCTAAGTTAAACAGTTGGGTAAGTATTATTTTTATAACATTATAATATTTTGCATTGAATTGCAATTCAAGAAAAGATTGCTCAAAGGAAGTCAGGATAATATTTCTGATGAAATCAACCTCATGATGTAATTTGGAACACAAGTAATGGGGATGGCATTCCAGGAGGTGGGGGCAGGCTGGGATGAGTCTGAATTCAGCCTTGGAAGCAGGAATGACTTCTATTTCCGGAGGTATCTTTGACTGGTGAAGGTGCAAACAGAAAGAGCAGGAATGTGGTTGGACCCCCTCAGGCCCAGGAGTGTTCACACGTAAGAAGATTGATTTAGCAGTTCTTTGCTATGATGATGCTACCACTTCCATTTCTATGGAGGTCTAAAAATACAATGAGATGGGAATATGAGAGAGCAGATGGGAAAGATGTTATTTTAATTTGCATCACTTCATACCCAGACCTCAATCCTGACCCTATGTTAAGCAATGACTCATAGTTCCACAAGTTGCTAAATATTTTAAAGACTAGAGGAACCCTATATAAACTGAATGAAAATGTGTCTGCAAAAAACCTAGACTGCTTGAATTAATGCCTGCAATTCGTATGTTGTCCGAAAAGTCAAGGGTGACTTCGCAATAGGAGAGAAATCATGAATTAAGGTCATTCCCCCCACCACGGGTGTAGACCAGGAGTGTCAGTACGTAGGACGTTTGTCTGCCTTTCATTCAACAGATCTGGGTCTTGTCTGGAAACTGAAGTACAAGACCTGGCATCACTTGCCAAGAACCTCTGGATTGCTTTAGGAGGTAGGCCACAGTAAGCCACCGTGCCTATGCACAGTCCTGGGAAATTGACCTTGTTCCCTTTTTAGTCATGACAGAACTCAACTTCTCATAATAACAGCATTGTCACACAGCACTGAGGACATCAGTGAAGAGAGAGAGAGAGATGGAAAGATAAAACGTTGCAGCTGCATACACACACACACACACACACACACACACACACACACACACACACACGGCTCAGCTTTACGGATGAGCTCTTGACTTAGAAATGAAACAGTTTTGTAATTCATGCAATTTATGAAACAGACCAAAAAACATCACTAAATAAGTAGTTGTCGCAGAAACATACCAATCCTCAAGTTGCCCAGCCCCAGCATATATACAAGATTACTCAGATTTTTCTAAAAAAGAAAAAAAAAAGAGTAAACTATTCAAGCCAGAAGGAACTCAAGCCATGTTGCATGTAGGGCAACTCCTGTGTTACATTTTGAGGTTTTCACCTTGACTTTACAATGTTTTCTTATCATTTGCCAATTATTTCCTAATAACCTTTTTGTTTTATTTTGCTTTGCTTTTTTTCCCAGTTTCCATCAGCTTTGCCCTGCTCGCAAGCCCAGCCCATGACCTCTCACACAAAAGATGCTCATGTGGAAAATGGTGTTTGTGATGCAAGCACACCTTTCAGTACTGTCCTGGGCAAGAAAATGCCACAGGCACATTTCTTCTGTGTTGTTGGATGGCCCTTAGGAATGCGCAAGGCATGCTTTAATCATAGCTAATATAGAATGATGGCAAAATTAACTGGCACCAGGAACAAAATGAGTTAGCTGCCTTGTTAATCAGGTGATTCTGCTTGTGAACTGTCCAGGCCTCTGGTTTGCCTCGCCTTTGAAAGAAGTGAGAGCAGGGGAACACGAACTTTTTTCTATCTGGATGTCAACACAAATTCCTTGTATCAGTCTAGTCAAGCACAGGTTGATACTTGGCATGAAATGGAAGCTCCTAGAAGCCTCTTCTCTGTGTATTGTCTTTTTTGTTTTGTCTTTTTTGTTTTCTCACTCTGTGGCCCAGACTGGAGTACAGTGATGGGATCATAGCTCACTGCAGTCTCAAGTTCCTAGACTCATGCAATCTTCCCACCCAAGCCTCCTGAGTAGCTGGGACTATAGGCATGTGCCACCATGCCCAGCTAATGTTTTTAACTTTTGTAGAGATGGAGTTTCACTATGCTGACCAGGCTAGTCTTGCACTCCTAGGCTCAAGTGATCCTCTTGCCATGGCCTCCCAAAGTGCTGGAGTTACAGGCACAAGCTACTACACCTGGCCGGTGTGTGATCTTTACCCATTTTTTAAAAATAGCAACTACAAATGAAAATTTGGTTCACTGATCATTTGAAGAACAATGAATTATTAACTTTGTTACAGCTTTATTGAGGTATAATTAAAATAATGAAGATTTGGAACATTTCCATTGCTTCAAAATGTGTTCTCATGTTCATTTGTAGTAAATCATGGCTCTCTCTCCCAGCCCTAGGCAACCACTGACCTGTTTCTGTCTCTGCAAATTGCCTTTTCCAAACACTTTATTTAAATGGAGTTATACATACACTATGCAGTCTTTTACATCTAGCCTCTTTCACTTGAGATTCATCCATATTATAGTGAATCAGTGGTTCTTTCATTTTAATTGTTGAATATTATTTCATTGTATGGATTGAGTGTATTTTGTTGATGTATTCTTCAGTTGATGGATATTTGGTAAGTTCCTGGGTGGGGCTATTATGAATAATGCTCCCATGGACACTCACCTGTGTGTCTTTATGTTGAACATAAGTTGTTTCTCTTGCAAAAATTCCTAGGAATGGAATTGTTGGGTCATATAATAAGTTTAACTTCTTAAGAAACTGCCAAGTTGTTTAATAAAGTGACTGTATCATTTTACATTCTTACAAGCAATACATGAAGCTTTCAGTTTTTTTACATCCTTGCCGATGTGTGGCATTGTCTGTTATTATAACCATTCTAGTCGGTGTGTAATAGTATCACATTGTGGTTTTAGTTTGCATTAGCCTAATGACTAATGATACTGAAAATCTTTTCATGTTCTTATTGCCATTCCTATATCTTTTTCAGTGAAATGTTTATTTATATCTTTTGCCCATTAAAAAAATCGGGTTATTTTCTTATTATTGAGTTATAAAAGTTCTTTATATATTCTGGAAACAAATCCTTTATCAGCTATATAATTTGTAAATACTTTTTCTCAGTCTGTGGCATGTTTTTTCCTTTTCTTTTTAAAATTTTTTTTACTCTTTTTTTGTAGAGACAGTCTTACTATATTGCCCAGATTGGTCTCAAATTCCTGGGCTCAAATGATTCTCCAGCCTAGACCTCTCCAAGTGGTGGGATTACAGGTATGAGCCACCACACACAGCCCTTTCATTTTCTTAATGATGACCTTTGAAGCACAGAAGTTTTTAACTTTGGTAAAGTCCAATTTATCAATTATTTATTTTATGTATCCTACTTTTGACATAACTGTTTTTACATTGTGTAGAGATAAGAAGTTGTATATAAATACAATATTTAGTATATAATATGTATAATTCAGAGTTTTATAGAAATATGTTTACTATTATATTAAATATATGATATGTGGAAAATTACCAAAGTTTTCTTCATTTTCTCTCCTGACCTACTTTGTATTTTGAGTAGAAGCAACACTAGTGCTCTGTTTTAAACTAATGTTAAGGTTTTCAAAGTTGCAATGTACAAAATCCAAAGCCGGGCATGGTGGCTTAAGCCTGTCATCCCAGCACTTTGGGAGGCTTAGATGAGAGGGTTGCCTGAGCTTAGGGGTTCGAGACCAGCCTGGGCAACTTAGTAAGACCTCATCTCTATATTAAATCAAAAAATTAGCTAGGCAAGGTGGCGCATTCCTGTAGTTCCAGCTCCTTAGAAGGTTGAGATGGAAGGATCGCCTGAGCCCAGCAGGTCGAGGCTGCGGCGGCCATGAGCTAGCCACTGCACTCCAGCCTGGGTGACAGAGTGAGACTCTGACTCAAAAAAAAAAAAAAAAAAAAAAACAAGAAGAAAAGAAAAAGATATTCACTACATATCACCTAGCACCAGAGGCCCAGTCTGTCCCTAGGATGCAGTGCCCATGCAAACACATTTCCTAAACCAAACTGTATTTCATTGTATTAGTTCGGCAAACAGCCACACAGACACTCTTCTGTCTGCCTTGTTGATTTCCTTCCTGTGCTGTGCTTCCTGTTTGTGTTTGTCATTTTCCTTTGTGTGTGTACGTGTGACTTTTCTTCCTGCCTCTGCTGAAGTTGTCACCGTGTGGATAGGGCATGGTACTTCAGTCTCCAGACAACTGGATCCCCAAAAGGTTGGTGGATTTGTTGCTTTTTCACTGTGCTGACAGGAGCTATGTGCCTGCCTTTGTTAAGCAGTAAATACATGTTGGAAGCAAAAGCATCATGAGTATAATGCATTATGCATCTGACACAGTTTTCTCATTAGTGCCTAGCATACCGAGCAAAGAAGCTGGGCTCTAGAAATAAAGAGAAGGTTACTTGTTGACCATGTTAGCAAAGTCCCCCTTTCCCATGGCAACGCAGGAGGTTAAAAAAGAAAGAAAAAAATCTTAAGAATTCTGAACACTACACTCAAAAGCCTTGAAAGGAGGTATTTGGAAGGACTGACTCCTACTCCTGGACCCCTGTCAGTGGGCAGCAGGAGCTGGCAAATGGATGCTAGGTTTGTGTGTAAGACAGCAGTAAAGAAAAGAGAGAGAGTCAGAGGCTCATGAGGTTAAGAGTTGGGGGGGTTGAAGATACAATGGGCCCTCCGTGTCCTTGGGTTCTGCCTCTTTAAATTCCACCAACCAGTATCAAAAATATATATTTAAAAAACAAAAATACCACACTAGAGACAATCCAGATTTTGAAAATACAACATCACAACTATTTGCACAGCATTCATGTTGTATTAAGTATTATAAGTAATCTAGAGATGATTTAAAGTATATGGGAGTATGTATGTAAGTTATATGCAAATACTATGCCATTTATATCAAGGACTTGAATATCTGCAGATTTTTATATGGCAGGGCGGGGATAGGTGGGTGTCCTGGAACCAATTCCTCTTGTAAATATGGAGGAACAACTGTGTTCAAAAAGAGCATGCCACGAGTAGTGTTAAGTGCAGTAATGCAAGTGGCAGGGTAGAGGCTTTCATCTTGACCTGGTATAGGAATACAGCATCCTCTGAGATAAAGGGGCAACTGGAAAGAAAGGGTATGATGGATGGAATGAAAAATAGAAAGAGATTACGCCCAAAGGAACCCATTTTTCTTGTTGAAGTAGGAGATGTAATCACCTGAAACATTCAAAAAGAGAAATTAGAATGGTGACTGGTGAAGGAGATGGAGACTAGAGAAACCAAGAATAAGTTAAAAGATCCATAAATAAACACAACTAGGACAAGTCACAGACTGAGATGGCTGTGTGACTTTCTTTAGCCACACTTGATGGCTAACATTTAGGAGCAGTAAAAATGGGTTGACACAGGTTTGAGGTTTCCTAGGGAATGATATGAGGCTGACACCAGAATACAGAGCGAGATATACTTCAGGTAATTAACCATATGCTCCAGGATGGGTAGGAGGAGACTGGACAGTGGAAGAGTAGAAGAAAGGAAACTAGAAGGGACCACCAATTTCAGAAGTGTACATAGAATCACCCGGGGATCTATTAAAAATTCTAGTGCTCAAGGCACATTGCAGATGAATTAAATCACAGTCTCTGGGAGTGAGACCCAGGTACAGACATCAGTACTTTCTGAAGCTCCCCAGGTAATTCTAACATGAAGACAAGTTTGGAAGATATTGAGCACATACATTAAGACAGTGGTTCTCAAAGTGTGGTCCCCAAACTTGCACCATCATTATCACCTGGGAACATGTTAGAACACAGCAAATTCTTGAGCGCCACTCCAGACCTCCTGAATCAGAAATTCTAGGAGTAGGGATTCAGCAATCTGTGTTTTAACTAGCCCTCCAGGTGATTCTGATGTCTGTTAAAATTTGACAACTATTGAATTAGGAGGAGAGGAAGGAATTCGGGTACTGGCAATCCCACTGAGAGCAGATGAAGTGAGAAAGGTAGGGGTGGTGTAATTGGCTATAATGTAGTTCTAGGCTGTAACTAGCTTTGAGCTTTGAAAAAGTCAAGGAATTAAAGTGTTAATTAGTGTGCTGGATGGCCATCCATGTATATGTTTAAATATCCCAGAATTATGTCATGATTTGGGGCTGGTGAAGATACTTATGAGCCAGACCATGTGTCTAGGTCTTCAGTGTTTATGGGAGAGAGAAAATGGTAGCATCAAGTGGCATCCAAGTGGATGGACGATATGCTGTTTAACATATTATGGAAAAGCAGCACCAGAGATTGGGGTGAGTCCTGATTCCAAGCTCTGTCTCCTTTCTGAGGACATATAGAGGAAATGGCAGCCTCCACTGGAAAGGGAAGCAAGAGACATGCATCTTCAGGGGAAGGTGGGCTTCAACTAATCGTGGTTAAGAGGACACTGTTAAAAAAAAAGTGTTGAAGCATCAATTATCTGTTGAATGGTGGCTCAAGAGGGCATGGTGAAAAGAGTAAAATAAAGGGCTTGGAGGGAGGGATTGAGGGGGAAGGAATCAAAAAGGAAAGAGCCTAAAGTGGCAGAAAATGTGAGAATAACATAGGAAAGGTGTATGAGTGGAGAAGGTGGGGGAGGGCACCGTCCCATTTGCCTTTGGGACAGTGGCCACGGGTTATCAGTATAAGAGGCCTTGGTGGAACTAACTAGCTTTCTCAACATGAGTTATTTGGTGCCATTGTGGCTGATTGTGCCAGATAGTCCTGCCACTATCCCCAGGGGTGCTGAAGTCACTGTGTGGTGAAAACCACAATCTCCGGCAAGTCTGCTTTGCGGCAGGACTGGGGACGGGCCTCCAAGTAAGTGACGGATGGCAGAGCCTGGTCTGTGATGAGCTTTTTCACATGGGAGACTTGCCTATCTCCCAGAACTCAGCATCTCCTGCCCAACAAGGAGCTGTGACTGCCTAGAAGCGTTTCCAAAGCTCAACTGTTATCAGAAAGGAAAGCAGGAACAGAGGAACCTTGAAAACGTTTTAGATATCGCTTATAGTAGCTCTGACTGATAAGGGACAGGAGGGGGAAAGGAGGAAGGAATACATCAAGGGGATAATAACAAAAGCAGAAGAAAACAGGCCCCTTTGGCTGGGCTGAATAGTTTGGCTTGTGATTTCTGTGTGACTTGTGGCCACATTGAGGATTCTGGAATGCATCACACCCAGGTATGAATTAAGCATTCTAATAGCCTCAAGATGTAGCTCAGTTTACAGACTAGTTACACTGCTTGGGCTGGTCTGAGGCTGGATTGCTAAACTGGTACGATTTGATTCTGATTCTACTCTGTTTCGGGTCCTCTTTTCCTCCTGCAGAAATTCTTTTCCCTGGTTTCTCCTCAACCGACAGTCTTGCCCTCACCCTTCAGGAACATCTGGGGCGGCGGGTGGGGGGAACCTCAGGGCTGGGGACGGCAGAGGCTTAGCTTCCTCCTGCTGCTTAGTGTTTTGATGTGCAGGCATTAAAGACCCTTCACTCACCATCACATTCCCTAAACCTCTTGCCACAATTTTGAGGGATGTCAAGGTCCTCAGTGGTGATCCCCTCAGTTCCTCATGACCCAGAAATAATACTCACAATATGTAACAAGTGGCAGGGCAAAGGTACTGACTGCTAGAATGGACATCAGCTGGAAACACCTCAGGAAAGCAACAAGGCCCATGCTGGCCAAACAGTGGCATCCTCCTGCCTGCCCAGGGGCCCAGCCTTCCAATTACCTTGTCACCTTCTGCCTTGGCTGTCCACTCCCATGGGTAGAGCCCAGAATTGTCATTACCATCAATGGCAACCCCTTCTCAGTCATCATCTCTTGAGCTTTTTTCAGCTTACCTACCCAATTCCAAAAATTCTTTAAATCCAGCAGCTCTTGGACTTACCTGTAGGCTATTGATCCTGCGACCTTTTCACTATCCCGACCCCCCCAAACCCTCATGCTCTCTGTATCCAGCTCAGATTCCAGTATCCATCATTACCACACCCTCATCTCACTTGCCTCTCTCTCACTCCAGAATACTCATGTGGCAACCCCCATCCTAGTCAAACCCAATGCATCATCTACTACAGACCTGCGTTTCCATAGTTGCTATTTCCTTCCATCTTATAAACAAAAACTCTTCTTTATTCCACATTTCCCTCTGGTCACTGACCCACTCCTCTGCTCTCTTGTGGTAAAATCCCTTGCAAAGAGGTATCTATTTTCACTGTCTCCAATTCCTCTCTTTCCATCCCTATTAAACCCTCCTCTGCTGGGATTTCACTTCCATCTCTCCAACTCTGCTCTCATCAAAACATCCACTGCAAAATCAAGTAGTCAGTGCTCAGTGTTCATCTGATTTGACCTATCAGCAGCATTTCCTGGTTCGTGCTCTACTCCTTGAAGCACTTTTTTTTTTTTTTTTTACTTCCAGGATCCCTCAGTCTTCTGGCCTTCCTCCTCTGTAATTAGCCATTCCTTCTAGGAGTTTCTCCTGATTCTTTTTCATCTTATTGACTTTAAAAGAGTGGAGTACTTCAGGGTTCAGTCTTTGAACCTAGCTCTTGTCTTCTCTAACTGTATGTGCTCCATTACTGAGTTCATCTTGTCTTGTGGCTTGAAATACTGTCTTCGTCCAAAGGACTCCCAAGTTTTTATTTTTAGCAAAGATCTTCTACCTCAACTTCAGTCTCATCTGCCAATTGCCTTTGGACATCTCCACTTGATGGCTAATAGGCAGCTCATGTTTAAAATGTCCAAAATGGAACACCTGAGCTTACCTTCAAACTGTTCCTCCTACAGTTTTACTGGCTCAGCAAATAGGAACACTAGCTAGACTTCCAATGAATCAGGTTAAAAGAATAGAGTCATTCATGTGCTTCTTTTTACTCTCAGACCCTCCGTTAAATACATCTGCAAACTCTGTTGGCTTAACCTTCAATATATTCAGAAGGTGACCACTTCTCGTCACTACTTCCCCATGATTCACACTGTCAATGTTTCTGACCTGAATTACTGAAACGCCTTCTTTGTTATTCTCCCTGCTTTCATCATTGTCTACCCAGCCCTCAGTCAAGTCTTATTACTGCAGCCAGAGTGAGCTTGTTCAAGCATAAGATTATGTCATTCTTCTTCTAAAACTTCTTGAAAAGTTTCTCATTTCACTCCCAATTTCAGTTCAAAAGTTGAAGTATTTGTTTTTTGGTTTTTTTCAGGGTTTTTTTTTTGAGTTGGAGTCTCACTCTGTCACTCAGGTTGGAGTGCAGTGGCATGCTCACGGCCACCCCAGTGTGGACCTGCTGGGCTCCAGTGATCCTTCCGCCTCAGCCTTCCAAGCAGCCAGAACTACAGGCACATGCTACCATGCCCAGCTAATTTTTTGCTTTATTGTAGAAATGAGGTCTTGTCAAGCTGCCCAGGCTGTTCTTGAATCTGTGGGCTCAGGCAATGCCCTCACCTTGGCCTCCCAAAGTCCTGGGATTGTAGGCTTGAGCCACCACGCCTGGCCTCAAAAGCTGAAGTCTTTAAAACAGCTGACGAGGTCCTCCAACATGATCTGTTTCTCCAGTTTTTCTGGGATCTTATGTTTTACCATGCTGTCCCTTGCTCATGACACACAATGGCCACCCTGCTTGTCCTTAAATGTGCTAAGCATGTTCCAGCCTCAAGGCTTTGTGCTTGCTACTCCATCTGCCTGGAATACTCTTCCTCCAGGCCTCTGCTTTGCCAGTTCCTCAATTCCAGAAATTGTTTAATTCCAACAGTTTTACTTTCACATTCCCAGATACTCCTGCACATAATGTTCCAACCTACCTCCTCATCCTCTGTTTTAGTATTTTCTATCCTCTTTTCCTTTAAAAATGTTTTCCCCAACACCTGATCATCATCTAACATACTTTATGTGTTTATTGCATGTGTTCCCCAATATAGTCTCCGCAAAGACAGGACAGGAATTGCTGGCTGTGTAGACCACTGTGCATCCCCAGTTTTTTGAACAGTGTCTGGCACATATTACATGTTCAATACATATTTTTCAATGGACTGGATGAATACGGAAGAAAAGGTCTTTACCCATAAAGCCTGGACTATCAGTATCAGAAACCATAAGCCATAGGAAGAAGTGTGGTGACAGAAGGGCTCACAAAGGAACTATACCTTGTTTGATCAACCAATTCTAAGAGAAGGAAAGGAAAAACTCGTTTCTTTTTAGTAGTCAGATATTACTTGGCACATTTTCCTCTTCAACTCACAGCCTGTAAGAAAATTGTCCTCAAAAATAAATTCATATTTGACATCACTGGAGCAGCCCTAATATAATTGAATGACTTCATGACCAAGACCAGCACAGTGTTACTTTCAGAAGAAATCACAGCCTAACAACTAATTTAAATCTTTAGTGAAGACTCAAAGAGATAACAAAGTAGAATACATCACATAGCATGTAGCATACTTCCTAAAGATTCTCCTGACTGTCAAAAGTGTTAGAGATAGGAGATACCTAGAGAAAGGATAGGCAGATAGACAGGCGGCTCTTCTGGTAAAAGATAGCAAACTGCCATAGGCCTCAGCGTTGGTAAACAAGCTTCCTGAGAGCCTATCAAGCTAGAGTTTAAGTACTCACTGCTGGGATCAAACAGCAACCAATCAGTTCACCATTAGGCCCCTACCTCCTGCTGATTGGTCCTTAATATTGACCAATCAGAATAGCTAAGTGTGGACCAATCAGCTCAAAGCTAGTGCTAGCCAATCGGCTTGGACTTAGGGCTATATATAACACCAGGTTTCAGCCCCCAGACGGGCAGCCTGTTTGGGTTTTCTCGCAGTATGTAGATGGTTTCTTGCTTTCCTTGTCTTTTACATGTCCTTTTGATGTTGCTTCCATGTCCTTTTGATGGTTTCTTGCTTTCCATGTCTTTCTTCCTGTAGTTTAATCAGGAGCCTTGACTCTGAAGAACTGCAACGTGGAGATTTGCAGATTTGCAGAAGATTATGGGAGCTCAATAGCTGTGCATGCCAAAGGCTGGCCTTCCAGCTGATGGAGTTGGCTGAACTAGGAGAGCTGCTGGAAGAGCTGCTGAAAGAGCTGCTGGAAGAAGGTGAGACTTCAAAGTCGAGCACACTCTCGGGGAAGGTTTGGTAGCCCGTCAGAGCCAACACTCCAGGGGCTGCTCACCAAACAAGCAACAGTCTCAGGACTTGGCTTGCTAGCCTATCAGAGCCATCACTTCAAGGGCTAGGCTTGCCAGCCTTCCAAACTAACACTCTCAGGGCTTGACTTGCCAGTCCACTAGCACCAACACTCCCTGGATAAGACCCTTTCTGGGGTTTAGCTGGCCGATCCATTGAGCTGACACTCACAAAACCCAGGCTGGCCTGAAAATTTTGTATCATTACCTTCAACATTTAATGAGCCCAAACTCCTGAGCTCAAGTGGTTCTCTCACCTTGACCTTCCCAATTACAGGTGTGAGCCACCATGCCTGGCCTTAAAGAGAGAGTTCTTATACATAGCTTGTGTCAAAGTTTTATTTTAACCTCTTAAAATGGTAAGTTAAACCAAAAGTTAAGGATATAATATGTAGTCAATAAAAACAATAAGTGCAGAAGTAAGATGGTTAATTAGAAATAAAACTAATTAATTTATTACATGGCAACAAACCATTATCTCTCGGGGCTGTTTTTTCTACTTTTAAAAGTAGCTTGCATCTCCACAGGACAAGAAGTATTGTTTCTCAGTTTCTTAGCTCAGGCTGTCAAAACATAACACCATAGGCCGGGGGCTTAAGCAATTGCAATATGTTTTCTTACAGTTCTGAAACCTGGGAAGTCCAATATGTACAAGCGTGATTAGCTTTTCGCAAGGGCTCTTTTTCTGGCTTTCAGATGCTGCCTTCTCCGTGTTTTCTCACATAGAGGACAGGAAGAAAACAAACTTTAGGTATTTCTTTTTGTAGGGGCACTATTCCCCTCATAAGGACCCCATATTTATGACTACATGTAAACTGAATTACCTCTCAAAGATTTCATTTCCAAATACCATCACATTGAGGGTGAAGGCTTCAACATATGAATTGAGGAGAGGAGAGAGACAGTTCAGTATGTAGCAATAGGAAAAAAACATTTGCATGTTATCAGTTTTCTGTGAAGTTTAAAGTCTACAGCGTTTTTAACTGGTCTAATAAATGTAAGTCAGACAATTTTGCATACTTCTGAATTCAGATGATCCTTAGGTAGATTTATTAGGATCATGGCATGATAAGACAAACAATTTTTTTTCCCTTGAGGGTTTGAAAAGTTTTATTGTTATCCGTTTACTTCTCTATAAAAACCAATGGAGATTCAGACTTACGGGGCCTGAAACATACAATTTGTAGGGAAGGTTGCTCTGTAAGAAAAATGTAAAATGAATATGTCAACACATTACTTGGATCTGAAGGGCTTAGAAGGGGTCTGTGTCAGTGAGAACTTCACAGAAAATCCACCTCTGGTTCCTTTTTATAGCCATTTTTGGACCATCCCCAAATCTCTCATCCATTCTAAACATTCTACAAACTTCTCCATCTTTCATGCACTCTTTTTGCTTTTCAACTCTTCTCCAGTAAACATCTGCTAGTTCTTCTGGTTCTTGCTTCCTGTCATCTCTATAGCAAGAGGCAAAAAGAGTTCTCCTTGGAACCTGAAGTAGGCATCATGAAGTAGCCAGGTCAAGTATGTCACCCATTTTTCCATAGAAGTAGAATGAAATTTGACAGTGGGGAGTTGTAACCGAGCATCTCAGCCTTAAAATGTATCACAAGGTTTTTTTCTTTCTCTTAACATGTTTTAGAAACTTCTTTTTACTTTGCGTGCTTATCTGACCCTATGCTTGCTTAGTAATCCCAGTTGCTAACCTTAAAATGGCCCTGCAGGGCCCTTCCACATAGGGGGTGTCATAAGATGGTTGCTCCATTACCTGACTACAGCTGAAATAACACCAACAAGATATCTGGGAGGACCACCACCCAAGATAAACCACCAAGACGTACCCTGTGCCACACCTGCATGTTCCCCCATACCAAGTTTCCTTTTTAAAACCCCTGCACTCAGCCTAGAACTCTGAAATGATTTCTTTGAGGCATAAGGCTGGCCATTTCCCAATCTGCTGGCTTTTGGAATAAAGTCACTTTCCATTCACCACCCCCAAAAGATTTGTTTGGAGTAGGGTAAGACTGCAAGCACAAATACAATACAATTTTCTCCATCTTAATGTGCACCATCCTCAGGAATTTTTTTTTAAGTGTCAAGGCGTAAATCAAAGGAATGAAAAACACTATTTGTAGAATTTCAGGCAGAATAGAAGGGTACTGTTATTTGAGGGACATGAAGAATGGCAATATTGGGTGGGCACAGTGGCTCGCCTACAATCCCAGCACTTTGGGAGGCAGAGGCCAGAGGATTGCCTGAGCCCAGGGGTTTAAGATTAGCCTGGGCAACTTGGAGAGACCTTGTTTCTACTTCAGCTGAGCATGGTGGTGCATGACTGTAGCTCCGGCTACTTGAAAGACTGAGGCAGAACAGTCACCTGAGCCCAGCAGGTCAAGGCTGCAGTACCCATGAGCATGCCACTGCACTCCAGCCTGGGCAACAGAGGGAGACTGACTTAAAAAAAAAATGGCGGTGTTGATTTTGAGAAACTCTACTGGGAACCTTTTCTATAGAATGCCACTCATCTGTCACTGTAGCCAATTCATCACAGCATCACTGCTGCCTGCCATCTGCTGGGATGATGAATGAAATTACCTTCACGTCAGGAGTGCCAACACTTTCCCTGCCACTTGTCTTCTCTTTTACAGTGATATTTGTGGTCATATCAGGAGTAGGAGATACATTGTTTCTGTAGCTTACAGTAGATGTCTTGATATCCACTCAACAATGACATCAGACTTTTAGATGTCCTTGGCATGAACTACTGATTGTGTTAGTAAACATGAACCCTACTCTTTGGACAATTTCTGAAAAAGACAACAAAAAGAAATAGATAAAATGACTTAAAGAATGTTTTCATTCAGAAATTGCATTGAATACATAACACACTGAAGTTTTTGGAGAAGAGGGGAAAAGAACATTTCAAGGACTGGCAGAAGGGAAAGCTGCGATTGCCTCAGAATTCTTGTCTTTCTGTTAACTAGTAGGGTACAAATACCACTTTATCTGTACATTAAAGATCCTCCAGAATGCACTGGTGCTCATCACTGAGACACTGAACTATGGTGACTGGATACCAGCTCTGTGAGGGGCTCCATCCCTGGGCTTGCCTGGCTTCTGCCTGTCATGGGATCCCCTGATGGGGGCAGAGCCACACGGAAGCGAGGCCTTCCTTGGTGACTGAAAACAGAGCTTGTCAACCAGCTGGGAGACAAGTGTCAGGTGCTGGGTGAAGGTGGCAGATGAAAGACTGGTGAGATGCTAATGACCTTTCCTCCAGAAGGTAACAAGCCAGAACACAGCTGCCTCTGCTTAGTACAGCAGATTTTTTGCTCCTGTGTTCCACGGACACTGATACCACTGGGTACCAGGTAAGAACAAAAACTCATCCACTCAACACTGAGGTTGCTAAAGCCATTCTAATTTTCTAGGAGAGTCCTTTTCATGGGTGAGAAGGAAGCATTAGAGCTGTCACCTAAGTGAATTCATAGCCACATCCAGTGCCCTAATGCATGCAAAGTCGTCAGGTACCTGACCTGAAGCACCCATGAATAGAATGCACCTGTTCTGGAAATAGATTTTCCTTTCCATTCCCTTTAGGGCATTCGATTTATTTCTGCTATGTCCTACTCTAAGTTAGAATGCTTTGTTATACCTGGTTTAAAGATACCCTAAATGCCTTCCCAGGAACTATATAAATGAGTAAAGACAAGGTTCTGTGCTAAAAAGAGTCAGGGACTCTGAAGGTCAGCAGGGTCTTAACCAAGTGAGTGGTCAGTTCACAAAAGTGAGCTCTGAGGAATTTGAAGCTTCATCCAGAGGCTCAGCTTTTTTAATGCCCTCTCTGAGGAACAAGCAAAAGGGGAACGGAGACAGAGATTCTAGACTCATCTGAAGTTTAAAAATGACCCTGGCTCAGTGGAGGAGCAGTGATGCTCTGAGTTGGTAATTGCCATAAGAAGTGAGATGCGGCTCTGAATGAATCTGATCAGATAAGAGGCATAAAGCGCCAGAAAACACAAAGTCTAGAGAAGGACTAGGCATCCAGCCTTTTGACTCTTTTAACATCTAAACCTACCTTCTTACCTTATTTCTTTTATCTTGAGAAGAAGAAATATATATCCCAGTCATCTACTAGGATGATGAATAACATGAATAGACGCTTCTCAAAAGAAAGATATACAGACAGCCAACAGGCACATGAAAAAGTGCTCAGCCTCACTCATCATCAGAGAAATGCAAATCAAAACCACGCTGAGATACCACCTAACCCCAGTAAGAATAGCCATCATTAATAAAACAATCATCAACAGACGCTGCCAAGGATATGAAGAAAAAGGGATGCTTCTACACTGCTGGTGGGAATGCAAACTAGTTCAACCTCTATGGAAAATAGCGTGGTGATTTCTAAAAGAGCTAGAAATTGACCTTCCGTATGACCCAGCAATCCCCCTACTGGAAATATACCCAGAGGAACTCAAAGCATACTACAGAAAAGATACCTACACACACATGTTTTTAGCAACACTATTCAGAATAACAAAAACGTGGAACCAATCGTGCCGCCCATCAAAACTGGACTGGATTTTTTAAAAATGTGGTACATATACACAATGGAATGTTATGCAGCCATAAAGAAGGACAAACATGGAATTCGCAGCAACTTGGCTGGATTCAGAGTCTATCATACTCAGTGATCATCACAGAAACAAAGAACAGAGTTCCCACACATTCTCACTCATAAGCGGACCCTGAAAATTCACCGTAATACTCTTAAGAAAGGGATTGGCAGTAGCAGGATACTGCCAGGGTGGAGGTGGAGGGCAGATACAACATCAATAAGAGTACCTGATCTCAAATCAGGAAAAGTGGGGACCAAAGGGAGGCCCAAACTTTACCTGTATGATGTCCACTTGTATACCTGATCCTGAATTGTATCCTACATCTTAAAGTAAATATATATATATTTATAAAATATATATATATATATATATATATTTATAAAGTAAATATATATATATATAAAAGAAATTATCTTCACATCAGGAGTGCCAACGCTTTCCCTGTTTTTGTTGGGGTGTCACTCTATGATCCAGGCTGGAGTGCATTGGCATGATCACAGCTCACCACAGCCTCAACCTCCTGGGCTCAGACAATGCTTTCACCTCAGCCACCCAAGAAGCCAGGACTACAGGCACATGCCACCACTCCCAGCCGATTTTTGTGATTTTTTTTTTTTTGTAGAGGACACTTATCACTATGTTGTTCAGACTGGTCTCAAACTCCTGGGCTCAAGCAAACCTCCTGCCTTGGCCTCCCAAAGTGCTGGGGTTAAAGGCTGAGCCACCATATCTGGCCTATTATTGATATTTAGACCTGAGATCTCTCAGTGATATTTCAGAAGCCCAAGGCTATCTAGGTCAATAAGAACCTGTTTCAGATTGTCCCTCCTAATTATCTTTCCCGTCTTTTTCTCAACTCCAGGAAGAACCCACCTTTGGTTTGAGACATGCTCACCCGGAACAGCAAAGTCTAACCCACTCTTCATTCTCATGTCCAGTGCTCCTTTACAAACACTTCAACAGATTCACCTAGAAGAATATCTTAAGGTAAGCTTACAGGATCATCCATTCCTGCCCCTGATCTGCAACTTCTCACTGAAGAAAAGACCCATGTTTTTGAGACCCCCCCCCCCAAACCCAACATGTATTCCTTTTAGAATTAGGAATAAATGTAAACATTTAACAAAGTAGAAAACTTTAGTTAAAATGCTGTATCTTTTCTTTCTTGCTTTGTAAAAACGTATCTTGTTGCCAATTAAAGGAAACCTTATATGTCCAAGCTTGGAAATTTCAGAACAAGAGCTGTACAGGAAAAACTATGTGACAAATTGATAGGTGCCTTAGTCAGTTTGGGATGCTATCACAGAGCACTATAGCCTGGGTGGCTTAAACAATAGAAATTTATTTTTCATGGTTCTGAAACCTGGGAAGTCCAAAATCAAGTTGCCAGCTGATCCCGTGTCTGGTGTAGACCCCCTTCTTGGTCTGCAGAAGGGCATCCTCTCATTATGTCTTCACTTGGCAGACAGAGATCATGACCAACCCTCTCCTCTCTCTTATGAGGGTGATAATCCCATTCATGAAGTTTCCACCCTCATGACCTAATTACCTTTCTTTTTGCTTTTGAGTAGGAGTCTTACTCTGTCGCCCAAGCTGGAGTGCAGTTGCACACTCACAGCCATCCCAATGTTGACCTGCTGGACTCCAGCAATCCTTCCACCTCAGCCTTCCAAGTAACTGGAACTACAGGTGCATACTACCACACCCAGCTAATTTTTTTATTTATTGTAGAGATGAGGTCTCGCCAAGTTGCCCAGGCTGGTCTCGAACTCACGGGCTCAGGCAATCCACTCGCCTTGGCCTCTCAAAGTGCTGGGATTATAGGCTGAGCCACCGAGCCCGGCCTAATTACCCTTCCAAGGCCCCACCTCCAAATATCTTCACATTGGGACTTTAGGCTTCAACATACAAATCTGGAGGAGACATGCTCAGGGCATAGTCGTAGCAGCAGTGTGGTATAATGGAGCAAGCATTGGATTTAGTGGTATCTCCGTTCAAAACATCACTAATTCCTTGAGTGATCTTGAATGCTTTGTGCCTTAATTTTTTCCTTCATGCAATGAAACACTGTATCTTATGGGGTTGTTTTGAAAGTCAAATGAGATAATGTACATGAAAATGCTTTACAATTATTAAAAGCTATACAAATGTGTTTTATAGTTATCTCCTGATATACCACCTGCCTGAGCAGTGCCTTCTCCCCTTGCTACAACACCAGCAAGTACCAGTATGCCACCTACCACTGGTTTGGGATAACCTGACCAAAGTCTATTAAGTCTAGCCCTTCTTCTCCTTGTCCATACTCTTCTACACATCCTTAAACAGATGGACCTGGAAAAAAAATCATTGTAAGGCAAATCTAAGGAATTGCTGCTCCTGTTTCTAACCTACAACTTTTCAGTAAACACTCAACGCCACCCTATCATGAAAAGCTTGTTTTTATAAATGCAATACGATATTTTCAATTCTATGCTTTTAAGTGATCTCATCTTAACATTGATGAAGTAAAACAGAAATTAACTGGAAAATCAGTTATCAAAGAAATATAGCTCATTTAATATTGCTTCCCACACATAGATATAGAAAGGAATTTTTAAAAAGTTGGACGGTAATAAAAGCTAAAAGGTATTGAACACTTACTATGAGCAAAGCACTCTACTGAGTATTGCCAGATATAAAATTAAAAGCATGACTCGTTCCAATAAAAAGTGAGTCCATGTCAAAAAAAATTTTAACTCAGTGAAGAAACTGATAGGATGGCTTAAAAAGAATTAGGAAAATTAAAGTACTTGTAGAGGCTGAAAAACAAAGAATGTTTGAATAAGATTCATAATTTAGAGGAAAAACTGATTTCTGTCCTAGAGAGCAATAACAATGTAACCTTGCAATGGTCTTTTCCACCCAGAAATTACTTTAATCCCCACTGGCCTTTGACAAGAATTATTTGCATTGCTAACAGTTTTCTATGAGTTAACGTCTATACTTATGGAGTTGTAAAATATCTAACCAGTAGTAAATAGCAAGTCAGACAAAAGTACCCACCTGGATAATCAGATAATCACCCAAGTCTACACACAAGCCTTGCTGGACACTGAAAAGACCTACTAATTTCCAAGTCTTGGATAATTGTTAACAGTACTTTATTCATATTATAATGCAGAATTTAATATTCATTATTTCATGAGATCCTCGCAGTTCTTAAGAGTGATTATTATTAATCCTATTTACACAGATGAAAAAACTGAAAAGCTGGAAGATCAAAAATTTGTCCAAATTCAATATAACAAATGATTACCTAAATCTGCTTAACTGTGAAGTCCTTGCTCCTCTTGCTACAATGTATATATTGACAAAAGAAAATGTTTCAATTTTTTTGTATTGAGTTACAGCAGTCAGAGAGTAATGTGTGTAAGTTTCATGCATAGAGTTCGATGACTTTTTAGTGTGGGGCATATAGGTGTGTTTGGCCAGACACATGTCACTATGACCCAGATGAAGATGTAGAACCTTTCTTACCCCAGAAGTTGTCTCATGCCCCTTTCTTTTTTCTTTTTTTTTTTTTTTTAGTTGGAGTCTCACTCTGTCACCCAGACTGGAGTGCAATGGCCGCTCCCGGCCACCGCAGCCTTGACCTGCTTGGCTCCCGCGATCCTTCCGCCTCAGCCTTCCAAGTAGCTAGAACTACAGGCGCACGCTACCATGCCCGGCTGATTTTGTGATTTATTATAGAGATGCGGTCTCGCTGCCCAGGGGGGTCTCGAACCCGGGGGCTCAGGCAATCCACTCACCTCAGCTTCCCAAAGGCGTGGGATTACAGGCTGAGCTACCGAGCCTGGCCTCATGCCCCTTTCTACTCAATAGCCACCATCACCACTACCCCCAGGTAACCCTTTTTCTGACATCCTTCACCATAGATTAGTTTTGCCTATTTTTCATAAAAATAAGATCATACTTTATGTATTCTCTTGTGCCTAGCATCTTTCCCTCATAATTGTGTTTGTGGCATATATCCATATTGTTGCATGTAGTAGTATCCTTTTCCCCCAACTTTTAAGTATTCCGTTGAATGAATAATCATAACTTAGTTGTCTGTTTTCTTGCTGAAGAAATGTTTGAGTTGTTTCCAATTTTTTATTATAACACATAAAGCAGTCTATAACTGTATTTCTAAATCTGTCATTCTGTCTCTGTTGCACAAACTAATACAATTTAGGATTCTAAGGAAGGCTGCTTTCCTTCAATGGCCAGACTTTCAATTTGCTCTGGCTTCTCTCTACTACAGTGGGTGATCGTTTGGTAGATGGTCATGATGTTTTTGCAGGAAGAAAACAAACTGCCTGGCTTCAGTTCTTCATTCTATCACTAAGCGATCTTTGGCGAATCATTCAACCTTCAAATACTTCAGCTCTTTTGTCTGTAAAATGGGAAAAGCAATAGCTTCTACCTTAGAGGGATGAGAATTATATGAGCTATTGTTTGTAAAGCACTTGGAACAGGGCCTGAACACAGCAAACAATGTACAGGTGTTGGTTTATTAAGTAAAATAAGCGAAAAATCCTACTTCAAGCAGTCATCACTCAATCACTCAAAAATATTCTTTCTTTCCAGATTGGAAAATATAGTTTATTTAGAAAGTAGATTGGAGAGAGAGAGAAAAGAGGATCCACCGCTCCTAAATTGGAGAGGGGGACAGAACTTAAAGTGAAGCATGGTGGCCATAGATCCATGAACACATGGCCTGGCCATTGTTTAACAAAAGCATGGCCAAAAATCTCCTGTTTAAATTCCCATGTGCCCTTTTTGAACCCCACTGAGATCCATACATCCTCTCATGCCAACTTATGCATAGTGTTCTTAAACATCAGAAGAACAAGATGCTCAGCAAACAGCAGCCCACTAGTTCATATACCACCATGAATGGATCACCAACACAGTATGCTCTGTCAAAGAAGCCAGCCCAAGAGACTGTGTATTGTCTGATTCGATTTGTTTGACATTCTGGAAAAGGCAAAACTATATGGATAAAAACATATCGGTGGTTGCCAAGGACTAGGGGTTGAGGCAGGAGTTAACTGAAAAAGGGGATGAAGCCGGGCTTGGTGGCTCAGCCTGTAATCCCGCACCTTTGGGAGGCTGAGGTGAGTGGACAGCCTGAGCCCGCGGGTTTGAGACCCGCCTGGGCAGCAAGATCTCATCTCTACAATAAATCAAAAAATCAGCCGGGCGTGGTAGCGCGTGCCTGTAATTCCGGCTACTTGGAAGGCTGAGGCAGAAGGATTGCCGGAGCCCAGCAGGCGAGGCTGCGGTGGCCGGGAGCGGCCACTGCACTCCAGTGTGGGCAACAGAGTGAGACTCCAACTCAAAAAAAAAAAGAAAAAGAAAAAAGAAAAAGGGGATGAGAGAATTTGGAGGGGGGTGATGCAGCTGATCTATAACTTGATTGTGGTGGTGGCTCTATCATTGTGTTTGTCAAATTCATATAACTCTAAAAAGGGGAGATGTTGATATATGCAAATTATACCCTTTTAAAAAAAGATCAAGATGTACCACAAAGTTTTTTTAATCCCAAAACAAAACCAAACAAAAACAAAAACTTTACAATTAGCCATTCGATACACATAGGGAGTCCTGGAATGTGTGCAGAACCATATCTGACGTCAGACTCGAGCCAGCTATTATCATTTCAGGACAAGATCTCCAACAGTCTTGAAACTTTAGCCAGTTGCAGGATGCTTTCGGAGCACTGGTCTTTGATAAACTGTCTTTCAGAACGCCTTGGAAATGTGTCATAGTTGTTTTGTATCGACTACTTGCATCTGGCAACCAGAGTGTTGCAAAAGACTTAAGAAGAGATACAAATATCTGTAAGAAAGGACAAAGGTGAGTTTCTTACATCTGGTGAAATCATTACTCCATTTGGGTAGCTTCATCAACAGCTCTGTCGTTGTTGAGGGAGCCTGGAAGCTTGTACCTTGGTCTAGGAGGATGACACCTTGTCTTCTGCTTTACCTCCAGGACTTTCTTTACCCCTTATCAATTTGCCATGAAGAAACTGTTCTGCACAGTATCTGCTATGTCTTTCTATCATCATGTCTTCTGTGACATGTATAAAATGTTCCACACAAAATCACCTGCCAACAAAAAATCAGAAGTAACTCCTTGAGCCTGTTTGGCTGCCCCCTCTTCGTCTTGGTTCTCCACTCTGGATTCAGTCCCCACAGTTGCCCAGTTCCCAGTCTATGAGAGACTTCTGTTTCTATGAACACCCCTCTTTTGCTCTCCCTCTTCCACTGGCTTCCCATTCTACTCAGACTCTCTGCATCATAAGTTTTGCTCCTAAACCTTGTCCCCGGATTGCCACTAATTCTGTTGTCTCAGGACTTTTCCTGGGTAGAGCGGAAGGTGACATGGAACCCAGCGAATGGATAAAGAGAGATGGAAACTACCTCCACCAGTCTGCCCATAAGTCATGCAACCAGGAGAGCGGGACTTTCCAACTACTATAAAAGTGGCTGCCTTTTTACTATATCATCTTTGCTTATGTGCCAGAAAACAACTCCCTTCTGTCTTTCATATTACTTACATTAGGTCAACAAATCCCTGAAGGTTCCTCTACCTTGCAATATTCTGAGCCCTTAAACTAGGTCCAGTCACATGTATATAATGCCTAAAATATAAAAAATATATTTCCCATCACAGTAGACATAGGTTAACTGGAGCCCTTGTGTATCTGGTAATTTTTATTCAAGAGTAAAGGACGCTGTCACAGCCTGAGGAGTGACTGCAAATACATAATATAAAACCCAAAGTGAATAAAATCCCGTGATTAGATGGGTAGTTCTATAGAGGATCACAATTAGGCAAAACCCCCAAACCTACAAAGTCTGAGACTTTGTCAGATGGAGAAAAGTTCAAGAGAATAGGAAGAACAAGGACAGCACCAAGGAACCCTCGAAATTGTAAGCAGTGGTTCCCAAATGTCATTCTCTGAATCAGTGGCAACAGACCCTTCTCCAGACGAAGTCAGAATCTAAGACAGTGGGTCCAGGAATCTACACAGCAAAATATCTCCCCAGGTGATTCTGATACTTGATTAGGTTTTAGGTATCCTATGTTTAAAGGATCCCCTAGAAAAAGAGCCCAGTACTGTTCTGTATTCATACAATCCCCACATTTATTCATTTTTGTAGGATAACTGTGGGGATTGTATGAATTAATACAGAACAGTACTGGGCTCTTTTTACAGATAAGAATGTTGAAGCACATAAAGGTCACTCACAGGTGGTGGAGCCTAGATTCGAACCCAGGTAATCTGGGTTCAGCATTCACAATAATATTTCAACAGAACTATTAAAAGGAAATTAAGGCTGGATATAACAGCTTATGCTTGTAATCCCAGAACTTTGGGAGACCAAGGCGAGAGGATTGCTTGAACCCAGGAGTTCAATACCAGCCTGGGCAACTTAGTGAGCCCTTGCCTCTACCAAGGAGGCATGTACCTGTAGTCCCAGCTATTTGGGAGGCTAAGGTAGAAGGGTCACCTGAGCCCAGGAGATCAAGCCTGTGTGAGCCATGATTGCACCACTGCACTCCAACCTGGGTGACAGAGTGAAACACTGACTCAAAACAAAAAAAAGAAATAAAACAAACAAAAAAACATTAAGTCCACAAAAAGAAAAGCAGAAAGAAATGAAAGGCAAATGACCAAATCACTGTAGGAATTAGGAAATTACTGTGAGAGCGAAATACAACTTCTAGCATATAACAGTAGGTGCAGATTCAATGAAATGCTTTTCTTTGGTCTGTACAGTGACAAAATCTTTTTAAATTTTTTTAGATATGTGGGGTATGGCCAGGCTCGGTGGCTCAGCCTGTAATCCCAGCACTTTGGGAGGCCGAGATGGTGGATTGCCTGAGCCCACAGGGTTCGAGACCCACCTGGGGAACTTGGCGAGACCTCATCTCTATAATAAATCAAAAATCAACTGGGCATGGTAGTGCCTGTAGTTCCAGCTACTTGGAAGGCCGAGGCAGAAGGATCGCTGGAGCCCAGCAGTCAGCCACTGCGCTCCAGTCTGGGTAACAGAGTGAGACTCCAACTCAAAAAAATAAATATATATATCTGGGGTATAATTCAAGGTTAGGTATACAAATGTTCATTATGCAGGTACCCTTGTTGATGAGGTGTGCCCCCCTTCCCCTGGCAGTTTCTCACTGCCAATCCCTTTCTTATAGTATTATGATAGGACAACCAAAATCTTAATGACAACTCCAGACAATGCAAATTCCATCAGGAAAGAAGAATACTTTGTTTCCAATAGAAAAAGATGTTAATGTATTTAAGAAAGATGTCTAACATAAGTTAACTGTTCACACACAGCTACCTAGAATGTCCTCCCAAGGAAAACAGGCCGGTCTCAGAACATTCTGCTTATTGATGTTTTTAATTCCCTGTATATCATTTTCCTATAGTTTAGAAGGCCTCCTTTTTGTCTAACCTAGATGGTTACAATGATATCCTGCTCATTTTCCCTTTCCTGACCTAAACCATAATGAAATTGAGATCCTTGAAAAATATCCTCCTATTCAGAACCAGGCCACTAAAAGCTTATTCAGATATGTGACTATTGTCCTGATAATATCTAGTCTAGACATAGGGATTCATGAAAGAAGGTACAATTAGAATCTTTTAAGTCTGGAGCTGATGTCTTGAAATAAGTTTTCTAAAAATCTGATTTTAATATGTGTTATTTTGAGGGGAGAGAGAGAGGGAGAGAGAAAACATCTTTCCCAGATCTTCACCAGAAAAGTTCATTGTGTTTCTTCTTTCTACTTCCTCTAGGCAGAATATATTTTGCTGCAGCTGCTGGGCTCTGCACACTAAACAGAAGTGCTATGAAGCTAGGACACCCACTGACCCAGTGCAGGAAGGGTTTTTCCTGAGGTCCCACCAGAAAAGTCATAGACCTGTTCAGGATCCAAATTTTATTTAACAAGATGGTTGGTTGGCCTGTGTTGCCAGAGGGATGGCTGGTGTGTGGCCAGAGTACAGTTTTCAGAGTACAGTTATTTGCCAGAATTGAAGGAAAAAACACTTCCTCTCCCTCTGGAGAACTCTAACCTTGTTGCCCTAAAGTGGCAGGCTGAAACATTGTAGCAAAAGACCCACTGGTGTTATTATAAAGCAGAAGGGAGCAGGGCATGGCGGTTCACGCCTGTAATCCCAGCACTTTGGGAGGTGGAGGTGAGAGGATTGCCTGAACTTGGTGTTTGAGATCAGCCTGGACAAGTCAGTGAGACCTCATCTCTACAATAAATCAAAAAACAATTAGTCGGGTGCAGTGGCTCATGCCTGTCATCCTAGCACTTTGGGAGGCGAAGGCAAGAGGATTGCCTGAACCCAGGGGTTTGAGACCAGGCTGAGCAACATGGAGAGCCCTCATCACTACAATAAATTAAAACATTAGCCAGATATAGTGGTATCCACTTGTGGTTTCAGCTACTTGGAAGACTGAGGTGGAAGGATCGCCTGAGCCCAGCAATCGAGGCTGTGGTGGCCGTGAGCATGCCACTGCATCCAGCCTGAATGGCAGAGTGAGACTCTGAATCAAAAAAAAAAAAAAAAAAAAAAGCAGAAAAGACCAACAATCCATTAAGTTATAAGTGGCTGAACAATTTCAAGTGTTTTTAATCAATGTACTCCTTACCGTAAATCATAGGGAAGGTCTCCAAGGCAGAGAGAGCGAGAGAATGCTTTTATGTTCATGCAGATAAATAATTGTTGAGGGGCTGAGTGGAGGCACATCGCCTATCTGGTTGTCTTACTCTTGGAGTAATTCTGACCTCAACTTTCTTGCTTTTCTCCCCCATTACCTACTCCCAGATACTCAACCATTAGGTGCTATGAAAACCTCTCAAATATTTTGAGTGTATCCACTGTGCTCTGGCCTTCCACCCTACTTCCTTGCAATGCATACCCTACATTATCATGGGCACTCTTTCCAAATTGCAGACCTGGTCACATCAGTCCTCTGACTATCTTCTATCTTCTATGGCTCCTCATGTTCCATGTTGACTGAAATGTCACGGAAGGTACACCCCCAACAGACCCTAGCCCACTTCTTCATTCCACAATGTACCCTACCCACACGTCCTAGCCTTTTGTTTCCACTATGCCAACCCATCCATGATTTACAGAATGAGCCACGTTGTGCCCCACTTCAAGCTTCTGTGCACCCAGTCGCCTGGGCCTAAACAGCCCTCTTTACCTCACCCAACCCTTAGCTGCCCTCTTGGTTGCTACCTCAGTTATAAAGACTCTCCGGGTAACTCAGGCAAAAGAAATGTATTTCCTTGCTGTGTGTCCTCTCCTCTGCTCTCTTCTCTGTGGTCCTTTCTACATCGTTTACGTGCCTGTCTCATCTACTCAACCAGTTTAATTGAAGACATGGACCAGGCTTGATGGCTCAGCCTGTCATCCTAGCACTTTGGGAGGCCGAGGCAAGTGGGTTGCCTGAGCCTGAGGGTTCAAGACCAGCCTGGGCAACTTGGTGAGACCTCGTCTCTACAATTAAAAAAACAAAACAGTAGCCAGGCATGGTAGTTGCATGCCTGTGGCTCTGGCTATTTGGAAGACTGAGGCAGAAGGATCGCCGGAGCCCAGCAGATCGATGCTGGAGTGGCTGTGAGCATGCCACTGCACTCCAGCCTGGGCGAAAGAGTGAGACTCCAACTCAAAACAAACAAACAGAAAAACATGGACTAGTTTTATCTTGCAAATGACTGCCACCAGCTCTGTTCTGTTCTATCATCATTTCTCCTTTTCCTCTAGTCACCTGGCCCCCTTAAAAAGATTTTATTCTGTGTCATAATGCTTGAGTTATTTGTGTTTGTTAAAACACTCTGGTCCTATTTACCACCTCATATTTGGGTCAAACCTCTCTTTCTCCCAGGGCAGTCTAGATTATGCTGGGTAGGGGATGGATCTCATCTCTGACACTGTCTCCTTACTTGTGGTGTCATAGTGGTAACAAGGAGTAGGAGAAGGTTCCCTATCTTCTTCATTGGCTTCAGTGGTGGTGATGTTACTGGCAACTCTGTTGTTTTTCACAGCTGTGTGTGTGGAGGTGTCACATAAAGAGCCAGTGTGGTCAGATGGAAGCCTCAAAATCTCCACTGAAGAGGACTCTGTCCCAAGAAGTTTCCCTAAGCATTGGTGGTTTCTTTCCAGGGAAATTGACCTCAACTTAGAGCTGACCCCCAACTGGAGGCATCACTCCATGCCACTCTGATGTTCCTTCCTCTTAGCCTCTCCCACAGTTTTGCTAAAATAATTTAGAGCTCTTATGGATTTTATTGTTAAGAGAATTTCATGATAGACCTATAGAAGGCATAAAAAATCATGAGTATGAAACTAGGTGCTCATGTGCTTAGGTTTAAATTAAATATCTTAAAAGATACCTAATTTATTGTGGATTCTTTTTTATTTTTATCTTTTTTATTTTTAGTTTGATCCATTTATCAAAGAGATTGCACCTTTTAAAATGCTCGTTGTATCTGTTAAATGAATGAAAACATCCTTATTTCTTAGGCAGTTGATGTCTTACTACAAAGAAAAGTGCAGCAAATCCAGATCCAAAGTACAAACTCATTGTAATTAGTAACCACCGCTTGTTCTCTACTGAAAATGGGACCTTATCATAGTGGTTCCCACAGACCACAGAGTTTGTAAACCTCCTGCGATGCTCTGTTCCTACATAACATGCAAGAAATAGTGGCACCACACCAAAGGTCCTCCTTTTTCACCTGGAAAAAAAATTACTTTCTAAAATAGGTAATCTAGTCGGGCTCGGTGGCTCAGCCTGTAATCCCACTTTGGGAGGCTGAGGTGAGTGGATTGCCTGAGCCCGCGGGTTTGAGACCTGCCTGGGCAACTTGGTGAGACCTCATCTCTACAATAAATAAAAAATTAGCCTGGCGTGGTAGCACGCGCCTGTAGTTCCAGCTACTTTGAAGGCTGAGGCGGAAGGATCACCGGAGCCCAGCAGGTTGAGACTGCAGTGACCGGGAGTGGCCACTGCATTCCAGTCTGGGCGACAGAGTGAGACTCCAACTCAAAAAATGAATAAATAAAAATAAAATAAATAAATAAAAAATAAAAATAGGTAATCTTAAGGCCGTGCATGTTGACTCACGGTCATCCAGCACTTTGAGTGGCAGAGACGATATTGCCTGGGCTCAGGGGTCCAAGACCAGCCTGCGGAACTTGGCGAGACCTTGTCTCTACGATAAATCAAGAAAAATTAGCCAGGTGTGGTCATGCTCTCCTGTGGTTCCAGCTACTTGGAAGGCTGAGGCAGAAGGATCACCTGAGCCCAGCAGGTTGCGGCTGCGGTGACCATGAATATGCCTGTGCACTCTGGCCTGGGTAATGCAGTGAGACTTTGACTCAAAATAAAATAAAATAAAAATAAGTAATTTTAAATCAGAAATAAAAATCCATCTATCTTTAAATGATGATTAGATCAGAGAGACAATCTGACCCAGTATTTCTCAAAGTATGCTCTAAAGATCTAAGAGGTGTCCTGTAAAGGCAACGCTCAGTGGTCAAATGTGACGAGAGACCCCACACTCTCTAGAAGCCCCTCTCAAGAGTCATTGTAGATATCAGAATATCAAAAGCCTGTTTGGGGCTGCAGTGAGCTATGATCACATCACTACATTCCACCTCTGGGCAAGAGGGTAAGACCCCCTCTCACTGAGAAATCCTATAATAAATAACCCCGGCAGCCGGGCTCAGTGGCTCAGCCGCTCAACCTGTAATCCCACGCTTTGGGAGGCTGAGGTGAGTAGATTACCTGAGCCTGCGGGTTCGAGACTCACCTGGGCAACTTGACCAGACTTCATCTCTACAATAAATCCAAAAATTAGCCGGGTGTGGTAGCATGCACCTGTAGTTCCAGCTACTTGGAAGTCTGAGGCGGAAGGATCGCCGAAGCCCAGCAGGTCGAGGCTGCAGTGACCGGGAACGTGCCACTGCACTCCAGTCTGGGTGACAGAGTGAGACTCCAACTCAAAAAAATAAATAATAAATAAATAATTCCGGCTAACATTCTTTTTTTTTTTTGAGTTGGAGTCTCACTCTGTCGCCCAGGCTGGAGTGAAGTGACACACTCACAGCCACCTCAGCCTCGACCTGCTGAGCTCAGGAGCTCCTTCCCCCTCAACCTTCCAAGTAGCTAGAACTACAGATTCACACCACCATGCCCAGCTAGCTATTTTTTCTTTTTAAATTTACTTATTATAGAGATGAGGTTTCTCCATGTTGCCCAGGCTGGTCTCAATCTCATGGGGTCAGGCAATCCTCTGCCTCTGTCTCCCAAAATGCTGGGATTACAGGTTTGAGCCACAGTGCCCAGTTTGGGTTAACATTCTTAAATCTAGAATTAGATTGCAAAATAATTTGAGCTCTGAATTCCTTGTCCCAACTTTTTACCCTGTGTGACATCTATTGATCCACTTTGGGACATGCTGGGTTTAGTGATGAGGCAGTGATGAATGCTGGAAAGAATATTAAGAACTGGCAGTTACAGGGCCAGATGCCCTTTGTGCTCTGAAGCTCCCTGGGCACAGAGCTTTGTCTCTCGGCATCATTGCTCTAGCCTCTATAAAGCATGGGTCACTCTAGTCATTGTAGCTCCAACCTTTGACAAGATAGACATTAAAAAATGTCCTAGTGATTCAGCTGCTGAAAATTTATAGTAAAACACCAGTACCTGTCTCTGTGTGTATTTCAGTAAAGCTTTGGCCATTCTGTCTGACTGGGTTTTTAAAATGTATGAAACATTTGTCAAAAGGCAGAAGGATGTTTTTTGGAAAAAGAAAAGCAGATTAATTTTAAATCATTTGACTCAGATATGAAATGTCAAGGAGGTGAGTTATTAGCAATTTTAGTTTTTGTATATATTTGGAGTAGTACAAAATATATTTTATAAATTTTTTTCACATTCAAGTGCTCTTCATAAATATTAGTAAACACAGATAATACCCAAGCTCTGAAAATCACAGAAGCCTGAATTAAGCAATTTTTGCTATGTAGTTCTATCTGGGTGTTACAAGTCAATTAAAGAAGAAGAAAACAACTGCATTTTGTTGTTAATGTTCCAAAGTTACTGGATGGAAGTAATAATTCAACATCAACTGAATATTAGAGCATTTGGAATCTTAATTATAAAACTATAACATTCAATCTAACCTTCTTCCACTCCAGTTAAAAATCTCAGATTTCCTCTCGGTGGGTCGCAGGCTGGCCGCCGAAGAGCCCTTGCCACCTGAGAGTGGCATCTGCCCTCCAGTCACCATGCCAACTCCCCCAGCTACAAACCAGAGGGATTTCCCCTGTTTTGCTGTCTTCCCTCCCATGAGGGAGAGCTCAGGCACTCCCGCCTCGGGCAGTACACCATGTCTAATGACAGTGGGTTCCTTCCCTTTACTATTGTGTGAGAAAAAAAAGCTTGAGATACAATCCTTTGTCTTTTGAAACATGATTTTTTTTTTTTCTGTTGCTTTCTCACTATTCTTACTGACGTCTTTGTGTGGTGCAGCGCCTGGGATCCCATTGCATTTACATGGCAACCAGGAAATCAGTCATCCAGTGTTGCCATGGTAACCGGAGGGGGAGGGGAGGAGAAGTCCCTTTGATCACGGTAGGCTGTGTCCCTTCCTGGAAGCCTCCAGAATTTTTTAGACAGAGATCATGGAATCAACAACAGCATCACTGGGCAGGCTGTGGACTGTGAGGATGTGAGTGAGCATGTGGCAAGCTTCATGATGAGGGTAGGGCGTGGCCCTCACCTCTCAGCCCACAGAGAGGGCTAACAGGGTGCCCACGTGCCCCCTGCAGCCTCTGAAGAGGGCAGTCTGTAAGCAGGAGTGCCCACCTGAATTGCCAAATTCTGAGGCTTCAAGTCTGCAGAGGAAAAGCAGGTAACCAATGTTGTGTAAGAGGAGAGCATCTGGGTTTGGGTGGGGACACAGCACAGCTTTGCTCTTATGGTAAGAAGAGCCCTGACTGCGGAAGTGGGCAGCAGGGTGCTATCCCCAGAAAAGCGGAAGTGTCTGCTGAGTCTTGCTTCCTGTCACATCTGCTTCTGGAGCTGAAGGTAGTCATATTTCAAATTTTAAAAAAGAAAGTCATGTGAGGTTCACCAGAGAGATGATCCTTTACAGGCATGATCATTCGAATTCTCAGTGGCGCAGAAGCCCTGGACCCTCAGAATAGACTTAGCTCCTGAAATTACTCAGTCTGACCTTTGGAGAGTCAAAGTACCAAGAGCTGATCACACTTCCAACTAAAGTTGAGAACACATGACTTCATTTCTAAAAGTCTTGTAATGCCAATATTCTAACAGGCCAGGGGATATTACTCTAGGAATGTAGATCCTTGTTTGCATATATAAAATGAGAAATGAACTCTCATCTTCCTTTTTTAACAGCAGAAGTTCCCTCTTCTCCTCTTCTGAAGTTGAGATGAGTAAATTCTTGATTTCCTCTCCTCCTGTCTCCAGATTGCCCGTGGATTCCCTTACCCTCATCTTCAGAAATAGCCACCCTTCACCACCAACTTTGGAGTCCACCATCCACCATTCACCACCAACTTTGGAGTCTCCCTCACTTACTCTCCTCCCCTCATGTCCAACTTAGTAGCAACCCTCGTTTCAAAATATATCCCCAATCCAATCTCTTCTCACTATCTTTACAAGTCCTCATCCTAGAGCAAGCCACCATCATCTTTCCAAATTCTAAAAGAGCCGCTGGGCTGTATTCCTAGTTTTCATTTTGGCTACCTACAACCTGGTCTCACAGTACATATTAGATCATGAGATGCCCCTGTTCAGACCATTTCCCATCCCATCCTGTGACTGTACATTCCACTCGGAATACAACCCTGACCCACAAAACCCTACCAGATGTGACCCCCGACTACCACCCCATCCTCAGCCCCTGTTTGTATGTTCTGCTCTACCCATGCCAATCTCCTGCATGCTATTCCTGAGCAATGCCAAGCTTTCCTTCGTCTCAGGGAAGAGAATTTTGCCCTAGCTGAAATATTAGGAGGCTCCTTCTCTCACTTCCATCAGGTCTTTGCCCAAATCTCCTCCCCTATACAAAGACTTTTATATCAGTCTGGCCTTTTAGGAAATAGAAGGCACACCAGTTTTAGGAGAATGATGGGGTGAGTTACAGAGGTGGGGGCCGGATCAGATGATGCCACCCCCAGGCTTGAAGGGATTAGGGTTGTGGGGTGCAGAGAGCTGTAGTCCTGGACACCCGTGGGGCTGCCCAGAGGAGCTGTGGTTATTGAGGAAGAAAATCAGAAAATCAGGACCAGAGAAGAACGCTGAGGAATGAACACGTTGACTTCACTTCCCATCCACTAGCCAAGCACAGATGGAACTCAGAGGCCAAGGGAGTCAAGCAATGAAGCATTAGGTACGTTTATCTATTGTTGCATAACAAATTATCTCCAAAACATAGTGACTTGAAACAATAAACACATGTTTTCTCTTACAGTTTCCGTGGGTCAGGAAATTTGGGATCAGCTTATCTTGGTATTTCTAGCCCCCAGACTCACTTGAGATTACGGTCAAAATGTCAGTTATTTGAAGACTTGTCTGGGGTAGAGGATCCATTTCCAAAGAGGCTCACTTACACGCCTGGCAAGCTGGGGCTGGTTGTTGGCAGAAGGCCTAAGATCCTCCCATGTGAGCCACTTGAGTGTCCTCATGACATGGCACCTAGCTTCCCCCAAAGTGAATGATTGAAAAGATCAAGGTGGGAGCTACAGTGCCTGTTATGACCTAGCCTCAGGAATATTGTACAACCATAAAGAAGGACAAACATATGGACTTTGCATCAATTTGGATGGATTTAGAGTCTATCACACTCAGTGTCTATTACAGAAACAACAGAGTACACATGTTCTCACTCATAAGCAGACTAAGCAGACCCTGAACATTTACCATAATACTATAAGAAAGGGATTGGCAGTAGCGGGATACCACTTGGCTGGGGGGAGGGGGTGGGGGGGGAAACACGACATCAATGAGGATACCTGATCTCAAACCAGCCAAAGTAGGGACAAAAGGTAGGCTCAAACTTTACCTGTACAATATTCACTTGTATACCTAATCCTGAATTGTATCCCACATCTTTAAAATAAAATTAAAAGCCGGGCTCAGTGGCTCAGCCTATAATCCTGCGCCTTGGGAGGCTGAGGTGAGTGGATTGCCTGAGCCCGCGGGTTCGAGACCCACCGGGGCAACTTGGCGAGACCTCATCTCTACAATAAATCCAAAAAAAAAAAATTAGCCAGGCATGGTAGCATGCACCTGTAGCTCCAGCTACTTGGAAGGCTGAGGCAAAAGAATCGCCAGAGCCCAGCAGGTTGAGGCTGCGGTGTCTGGGAGTGGCCACTGCACTCCAGTCTGGGCCACAGAGTGAGACTCCAACTCAAAAAATAAAAAAATAAAAAATTAAATTAAAAAGGTGACACATTGTCACCTCAGCCGCGTTCTATTAGCCACACAGATCAGTTCTGAGTCAATGTAGGAAGAGGTTACACAAGGATATGAATAGCAGAAGCCAAGAGTTATCGAAGACCATATTGGCGATACCATGGGAACAAAGGGAAAAAAAATGGAGAATGAATTGAAAAAGGTGATGAAAGGGCTGGAAATTGGAGAATAACCAGGCCTTTCCCTGACCATTCTACTTACATATTATATGCATTCCTGCCACTTTGTTCCCTTTCACTCTGTTTTCTTTTTCTTCACAAAATTGAATGCTACCTGACATATATTTATCTGTTAGCCTCTTGGCTTTCCCCACTGTCATATAAACTCCATGAAATAAGAGACAATTGTTTCCTGCTGGCATCGTAAGCTTCCAGTAAATATTAGTATATTCAAATGTATAAATTATACTCAATTTTAGAAAAAAGGCAAATGCCTTTAAATGGTCAGTTTCAATTATGTCCCCCACCTCACCCTAAAAATGAGTAATACTACTCATGAATTAGAATTTTGCTTCTGGGAGCTTTGCAAGCAACATAGTCACCTTTTGGTCCTTTCTGCTGCTTTGGCTTCTGTTATTTTCATTTGGCTATTTCTTTGAGGTTTTATTTTTGTTTTGGGGTTTTCCCTATTAATTTTAGAAAAACTTCATATTTCTCTCCATCAGAATAAAAGTAAATTAAATTGCCTCTTGTCTGTGTGGCTTTCATTTGAGTTCTCTTTTCAGAGATCTTATTGAAAAACTAGCTCTCATGAGAAAAGCAAACCCTTATATTCTAATCTTCTCCTTTGTTCTCCTTCTTCTGTTTATTTCTGAAAGCCGCCAAAGGCACCTATGAAAATTTCTCATCTTCTGTAGCACATATGGAGCTAAAAATGATTGCTGACCTATGGTTGCTGATAGTTGAAGAAAGCAGATCACAAGCAGAAAAACATATCTTCTGGGCACTGGGAAAAATGGGGAGCCCATGTACACAATGCAAGCCCACTTTTGGAGCCCACATAAACAAGAAGAAGGCAGTCTCAGAAACATCTGCAGCCAAATCTGGAGTGGGTAGAAGGATGATTTTTCTCCTCCATCAGCCCTAGACACTGCATTATAAATCAATACCCTTCCAGATACCAAGAGGGGGAAACTAGTTTCTTAAGTTGTGAAGCTAATTCCCTCGGAGGAGGAGAGACTATCTGGTTGTCAAAAGATATAACTTGATGCCATGTGTACATACATTCCACAAAACACAGCTGTCTTCATTGTAAACCCTCTGGATAATGACGTTACTTCTGGTTTCACCATCTATCCCAGAGCCAGCAGCTTTTGATTCTTGTATTAAGAGTAAGTACTAAACCTCACCTTTACCTTATAATTAGGAACAGTGAGATTCTGTTATTCTTGTGAAGTACATTCATTCATTTCACAAAGATTTAGTGAAATTTAGCACCATCAAGCCCCTGACTAGTCAAGATAAGCGCACACAGTTATCTTTCTAGACAGTTAAGGGTAGAAAAGTGGGGGGAGGGTTGTTTTGTTTTGTTTTTGACAGGCTCTCACTCTGTTGCCCAGGCTGGAGTGCAGTAGAGTGAGCATAGCTCACTGTAGCCTCTACCTCCTGGGTTCAAATAATCCTCCCACCTCTGCATGCCATGTAGCTGGGACAGCAGGTGTGTGCCACCATGCCCAGCTAATTTTTGTTGTTGTAGTTCTCTTCCTTTGACCATCAGCAACCATACGTCAGCAATCTTTTTAGCTCCATATGTGCCACAGAAGACAAGAAATTTTCACCGTGTTGTCCAGTCTAGTCTTAAACTCCTGGACTCAAGCAATCCTCCAATCTCAGCCTCCCAAAGTACTGGGGTTATAGGCATGAGCCACCAAGCCTGGCTGAAAGTGTTTTTATTTCCCCAACTAATGATTGTCATAGATGGTAGATCTTTGAAATGTTTTCTTAGACTATTATTCCAGAACAAAATGGGAGTGTCTCACTAATAGATAGATTAAGCAACTATAGCCATTCTGAACACATTAACTTCTTCCTTAAATTCATATTTTTCTCTAGTGGTGTTTTCTTAACTGTGGATGTGGGCAACTTTTTTCCTTTCTTGACTATATTATTTATGGTTATTGCTGTCACCTTCAGATGTAAAACCATTGATGTATGTAATCCTCAAATAAGGGTGCAGGTAATGTTGTTTTTTCACTCTTATATCAGCTTTATGCCAAGTGTGTTTATGGGATTTTGGTGGAGTTTAGTTTTTATGCTGTCAGATTTTAGTTAATACAAATCTGCTTTCTAGATGCAATTAGGCAGGCGAATGTACCTAAATATTGTAATAATCAACAAATGGCTGTGGTCTGAGTAAATTTGTATTCTGAACTAGGAGGTAATAAATGACCATAACTGGTCTTGAATATGTAAACCACTCTTTTCATTTGAAAACACTCCATAAATAAGAATGTGTAATTAACAAACTTGCTATACTAACAAGATGCCATAGGATTTTTTAACTGTTTTTAAAGTTACAAAGAAACCTACAGATATTTGGCTTACATTCCTCCTCCTAAAATGAATCTCTGTATCTTACTTGTCATGCTTTTCCCTTTATTCATATATATGCAACGAATATTTATTGCACACCTACTATGTCCTGTGCACTGAGCACAGTGTGAGGTACTAGAAACGCAGCACTGAGTAAGCTATAACTTGTATATTCTAGGATTCAGTGGAAGATAGAGAGAGGTAAACATACAATGACAATACAACGTGATAAGAACATTAACCAAGATAAACACATGGTGATTTGTGGAGGACGGTATCCCTAAATCAGCCATTTTCTTTTAGGACACTACACAAGTAAAAATACTAATTCACTAAGGAAACTTATTTATAGATTACTTTTGCAAGTCAATAATTTGTGACTTCCAAATTTACCATATACACACAATTCTTCTCTGATGAAATTTCCCTGTGAAATCATACAAGTAATACTTAAAGAATGTTGAATAACTTCTTACCAAAGTAACGGAAATCATTTTAGCACCATTTCACAGGAAGTTATACAACATGTTTGGAATTACTAAAAGTGTGCTTTCAAAGTTCACAGATTTGCAAGAAGAGCAATCATTCTCCTTTATAAGAGCTTTCTACATATAGTGGGGCTTCATTTTCACCTAAGTAAAGAACAGGTTTTTCCTATTGACTTAATACTATTACTTGCTTAGTAACTTTGAGGTCTTTCTTTTTCAAAATTAACATCACATTTTCCTTCTTGCCACATCCTCTTCTCATCTTTTTGATTTCTGAGGACATTTTTGGTACTATTTTAAGTAGCCATGGTGGTTGTTTGCTCATCCTCTTAGAATTTTAGCTGATTTGATAAAATGTATGTTCTTGTATTTTCAAAATGGTCGGTAGGTTCTCATAACTTTCTTAAACAGAGCTTCGGGTAAGTTAACAAATGTACTGAGTACATGCAACATGCCAAGCACTGTGCAAGGTACTGAATATGCAGAGTTGTGAGACCTAGCCCTTGCCCTCGGGTAGTTGTCAGTCTGATTATTAGACTCTAGTGGCCTCTGATAGAAGAGACACATTCACCAGCCAACGCTTAACATCACACTTCCCTCCTTAACTTCTTTTTTTTTGAGTTGGAGTCTTACTCCATCGCCCAGGCTGAAGTACAGTGGCATGCCCACAGCCACCCCAGCATCGACCTGCTAGGCTCTGGCGATCCTTCCACCTCAGCCTTTCAAGTAGCTGGAACTACAGACGCGTGCTACCACACCTGGCTAATTTCTGATTTATTGTAAAGACAGGGTTTCACCAAGTTGCCTGGGTTGGTCTCAAACCCGCGGGCTCAGGCAATCCACTTGCCTTGGCCTCCCAAAGTGCTGGGAT
>NW_007257564.1:208375-237595 GCF_000164805.1 Carlito syrichta
CAGCAGGCGAGGCTGCGGTGGCCGGGAGCAGCCACTGCACTCCAGTCTGGGCAACCAAATGAGACTCTAACTCAAAAAAAAAAACCCCAAAACTTAGAGAATAGAGCTAGGGGAACTAAGGAAGATCATACGTGAATTTATGAAAACTCTTTACAATAGGGAAATCGACAAAGACACGAAGAAAAAATGCCTTCAAACATCTTTAATTCCTAGCCTCTTTTGCCAACCTATTTACTGTCAAAATAGATCATGCTGTCTGGTCTACATCTTTGGCAGAGAAAAATTAAATCTTGCCTTTCTGCCTTTCCTGTAAATGATCGGAGATATTATAGTATAGCTTTTCTTTCAAGATGCTTCAAAATGATTTACATGTGTGCTATTCATATCACTGATTTGTATCCTTTAATTCTGACATTTCTTTTTAAAGGACTGTTTTTCCAAGGCATCATTAGCGCACAATGTCCTCTAACCTCTGTCATACTTTGTCGTTGACTCCTTCTTCTTGATCTTCTTATTCATTTCCTGTATTTCTATATTGTTCTTCAGGGACTTTTTAGAGGGGACACATTTAACTTCACAAATTATTGTTTTCTGCTTTTATGGTAATAATGCATTTGGTTTAAACTCTTTCATCCTATCCCAGCTAACAGTCCAGCTCCAATTTCTGATGGTGGAGGAAGAGTTTGGATCCTGTTTTGCTTGTGAGAAGACCAGAGCTTCAGACACAGTAGGTGGCCCCTGCTTGTAGGGAGAATGCAACCCATGGTCCTAGTAGCCTGGTCCAATTCCCTCTGAGCACAAACTTCCGGCTCTGGTTCTGCCTCCCTCCCTGTCTCCTGCTCTCTCCCTTCCGGTATACCTCCACACCCAGGGTCCTCTTCAGCAAGACCTCATGCTGTAAGATTCACCCTCCTCCAACCCTTCCCCACAACTTCCCTCTACCCTCGGCCTCCTTACCCATCCCTTTCCTCTCCCCAGTGACACATTTATTTTTTCTCTCAAAGGGTTAGGAAAACAAGCGTCTTGAACTTGTTCATCTCTGATAACTTTCCAAGGGTTGTATGTATGCAACATATACATACATGTGTGACATTTCAGGCAATATTGGAGAATAATGTGGGGGACTTCACACTATTGGCCTTGCCCAAAGGAAAGGAGAATTCCTGGTTCCAACAGTTTTCTCTCTGAAGGAAGAGTTGGCTATCACTCTTCATAACCCCTATCCTGCTAGCTTTTATGCTGGGCCGTGCAACAGAGGCTACATTTTTCATTAGTGCGGGTCAGCCACTCATTCTCCAGAGAGATTAGTTCTGCCCACCCCACCCCTGACTGTCTTTAAACCAAATATGATTCAGTCTTCTCGGCTCCTAACAGCTGAGGGGAGGCTCAGATGTTTGGGGTGGGGGTGGGGGAGTAGGAAATGATCCTATGACACACAGATCAGATCATGATTCAGCCTTTTTGAAGAACTCTTTAAAAAGGCTTCTTTGCCCTTTAGCTGATCCAAGAAATGCCTGCAATTCTAATTTTCCTTTGATAAAATAACAGCCGTCATTCATTTATTTATTCTTAACTACGATTCAGTCAAACAATTAAGCAAGCCATTAAATGTATCATCAATGTATATGAGTGAACAAGACTTATGACTATATGAGTTCACCTTGTTCCTATTTCAATCTTCCTTCTTCTCTGCAGCCCACACATACACTCAAGAGGTGACATTGCTGGCATAGTTGATCCTTTCTTCCTGATACAGTAGGATGAAAAAGGAGAGAGAGAGACTAAACTGAGATGTGGAAGGGAAAGTAGAAAGGACTCGGCAAGTCAATCAGAATAGTAAAGAACTGACTGGACATGGTGGGGGAGGAGAAAGAAAGAGGTGAACAGAATTTTAAAGAGATAAGAGCAAGAGAGTTTGGGGATATGGCATGTGAGATGCTCTGGGACAGCTGTAAGGTGGCAAAGGTTGGAGAGTGCAGAAGGGGATGTGGGAAGTGTCTCTAGCTTATACAATGAGCTCTCTAAAGTCCCCACAGAGATGCAAGTAAGGAATAGCTTTCTTTTCTATTTTCCATTTCTTTGTAACATTTGTTTTTAAAGTTTTTGTTGTCAGACTGTGCTTCTTTATAAACAGTTCAGTACAGAAATGGAACCAGAAGTTGTCCCAGAATTTTGTAGGGTTGCCCATATTATAAGTATTCAGAATTAGTTGTGTAAGTGCCATTTTTTTTAGACAATTTGCCAAAAATAGAGGGATTATTGTTTCTTATCCTTTGACCAACTTTTCATTTTATCTTTTTTCTTTCCTCTCCAGGCACCCAAACAAAAGGAATTTATGCCAATACAAACATAAAACATCTGTTAACTACCTGCTATGTGCCAAACAAAGATGACCAGACATGGCCCTAAGGGGCCCTAATACCAATGAGGGAGATGAACATCTGACAAATCGCTAAAACAATGCAATTGGTATTGAGATGGAGTTGGGGGCAAGGCACCACTCCTGCTTACAGGGGAGGAAACACCTGCTTAACTAACACTAAGGCCTCTGAGAAAGGCTGAGTCTTAAAGCATAAGCGGAGGTTTAGTAGCAGATGACATGGAGGAAAGGATAGGGTATTGCTGGCAACATGGATAGCTTGTGTCAAGATGCAGGACAGAAAAGAGCACAGCCCCATCAGGGGCCTGCTGTAAAGGTGGAAGTAAGGTTGCAACAGGCAGTAAGGTGACAGTGTAGACAGGGGACATTGCAGAAGGCTTTGTATGCTGCAAAAGCATACAAACTAAAACTTGTGTCTTGTGAGCAACAGGGAGGGGGAATCATAATAAGGTGGTGATAACAATCAACTCTTCATTTTAGAAATGTTCTTCAGGCAGAGATGTCTCAGAAGAGAGACTGGAAGTAAGAGGACAAAGTAGGCAGTATTGTTAGTCATTCAGGGAAAACTAAAGAATTTATTAAATAAGGCATTGACAAGGGAAAAAGAGAAGGCAAAGACATAGTTTAGTGTTGGGGATGAAAAGGATGAGGAACTTTAACTCAGATTGGGATAACAAAGCAAAGAAGTTATGGGACTCTTCTTATATTTGTGCTGCAGACAACTGGTTTGTATGCCTCTCTAAATGAAACAGATATTAGAAGAGGAACAGGCTTTGCATGAAGGTAATACATATAATTTGGAGAATATGAAATGCAAGAAATCCAAGAAACATTCAGTTAGAATGTTTAGTAATGCAGAAGAGACATTAGGCCAAAATAATGACCTCTTTATTACCCAACCTTCTCTACCAGTACCAGGTAAGAAACACAACAAGGTATTAATGCCTACAAATGGGTCAATTGATGAAATAATTTTTTTTTTTTTTTTTGAGTTGGAGTCTCACTCTGTCACCCAGACTGGAGTGCAGTGGCTGCTCCCGGCCACTGCAGCCTCGACTTGCTGGGCTCCGGCGATCCTTCTGCCTCAGCCTTCCAAGTAGCCGGAACTACAGGCATGTGCTACCACGCCCAGCTGATTTTTTTTTTTTTTTTGATTTATTGTAGAGATGAGGTCTCGCTGCCCAGGCGGGTCTCGAACCCACGGGCTCAGGCAATCCACTCACCTCAACCTCCCAAAGGCGCGGGATTACAGGTTGAGCCACCGAGCCCAGCGAAAGAATATTTTACAGACTTGTTTTATGTGCTAATAAAATGTATGTAGGATAGGCTGGAGGTTAGTAATTGATGCATGAACTGTTTATGGTGAGATGTCATTTCTCCTAAGAAATGAACACTTTGCAGACTTAGTATGAGTACTTACAATGCTTGTGTTAAGAGCTCAAAACTGGATTAATCTCTCCAGGTCAATCTACACCCCACACCTTAGTCTCCTCTCCTTAAAAAGAGACTGTTAGTACCAGTTGAAAGTAATGAGGTATTCACAGGAAGAGAAAGATCTTAAAATTTAGTTTTTAGCTTTGAAGAGAATTTTGTTGGCACCTCTCAACAATGGCCAGATTAACCTACTGTGACTTTTATAAGAGCTGAAGATGGAAGAACTGATTAGAAGGCAGCAGGCCAAATTCCTAGTGATTTTATTGTTCGGAAGAGGATTTTCTATATAGGCTTAATGACAAGTACTAACCACTCTGATGGGTGAGAGAGAGATAATTAAAAAAAAAAAATACAGTATTTGAATCCAGAGTTAGTGCCTGAGTCCACTGGTCTAAAATTAACCAAAGACTTGTTTCCATATCTTTACAATTATTAATGTGCTTCTCATTTTTCTTAGAATTGGCATCATGTATATTTAAATTTACATTTAAAAGTTTCTGGTAACCTTTGGCCCCAGGGTTCCTGAGTTAGAGGTCATCTAAATCAGGTTGGATATAGGCCCAATCCTTTCCCAATACTACTATTCTAGTTGCTGGTGGTTCAAAGGTAGTTCCAAATTTTTTAACCTTAAAAATAATCCATTTTGTAATTTTCAAGTGTTAGTGAGTTGACATCAGAGTCCTTTTTGATGAAAGATTTCCAGGAAAAAATAAGCAAATTCTTTTCATGGAACATCAAGTCAAAACAAAGAGTATCGTGGGACTGTCTCACAGCATTTCATAGAAATTAAATTCTGAACCTTCCAGGTGAATGTGCTGTGGTCCCTTAGGTGTGTTAGAAGGTCACCTGGGGAGTTACTCTGCATCAGCCCTAGATTTTTGGCATTTCCTGTTAGTTTACTTGCTGGAGGATTAAGGCAAGACTGGATTAAAAAGGAGGAGTTGGGGAATTAACTCTGCTGCCTGGGAAGATTAGCTCTTCAGGCACTGATTTCTGAGGAGAGGTTTTTTTTAACTCCACAGTGTTGCCTGGACACAAGAGCAAGGCTTCCCCTACCCCCATCTCATGTTTAATCTGTGGCTTCCTCAAAATACCTCATGTTAGTACTCACACGTTGAATAAACTGTTATTAAGAGCACCAGTGCTTAGTTGTGAATATACTCCTCGTGAGGAATCAGAAACCCAAGTACTGGTCCTAGTTTAGCTGCTGACTGCCCAAGTTACTTGCTGTCCATGAGCTCCAGTGTCCTCTAAAAAGTATAAGAGCTAATATGTGTTGAATACGCCCTAAGTTCCCAGAACTACTGCTAGCATTTTGTGCCCTGTCTCATTTAATCTTCAGATTTCTACTGCAGAGTATGGCTATAATCATCTCCATTTTGCAGTGAGGAAACCGAGGCACACGAAAGTTAAATAGTTTGCAGTCAGTAATGGCAGTTTGGATTCAAATTCTGACGGACAGACTGCCTGCAGGCTCCACCCTTATCTGTGATACCACACCACTTTCTAGGACGAAGAGAAGGGACTAGAGGATAGTGAGTGTACGTTCAGTCCCACCAGTCCCACCAGGATGGGGGGGGAGTAAAGCGGGCGGGGGTTTCATTTCTGGGCTGGGGACATACGGCATTCAGCACCAGTATTCCTTGCCATCAAGGAGAGTCTTTTGGGAATATGGCTTCACTATCAGGCCTCTAGGCAGCATTGCAGGACTTGGTTTAGTTCCTGCGCCCCACAAGAATACTTATCAGGGCCATTCTTTTCTGAGCATGTGGGTTAAGTAAGATCTCAGGGGTAGTAGGATCTTGGTGCAGCATCTGGAACGTTGGCCACAGAGAAAAATGCTGCAGCACCAAGCTGCACGCTCCCAGCTAGCTGATGGGACAGGGAACCCTAGTAAATCAGGGGGAACAGTGGAGGCTGGCGCTGGATCTCGGGGGCCAGAACTTGGCCAGGGGCTGTTGACCCGCCCGCCCCCCAAATCAAAACAAAACCAGCCGCAGCAACAGCAACAGCAAGAAACAACAACAACAAGCCAAGTGCAGGCTAAGGAAGCCGGCAATGGGCCAGGAAGGGGGCTGACCCAGGCAGGTCTTGGAAACTGTTGTGGAGGTGAGGGTGGGGAAAGGAAAGGAGAGACCCCACCAGAGCAACTTGAACAAAGGGGGACAGAGGATTAGAGTCCAATGACGGGCAGAAGCCCAGGAGCAGACAAAGTCAGAGCCAGCCCTGAAATGGAAACGAGAGGGAAAAGCAGCAAGCAGCTAACAGCTACCCAGTTGAGGAGGAAGTGCGAGATGCGCTGCTTCCTGTAGAAAGAGCGTGGACTGAAGACAAAGCTGGGTGGGGACTAGTCCCTGGGCTGCAGCCGCTGCTGGTACACACACACGACGCGGCCGCCGACTCCGTGGGCAACTCCTACTACGGCTGGGCTGGGCTGGGCTGCGCTGCGCCGCGCCCGAGCTCGCCTGCATAGACCCGCTCAGGAGAGAGGGAGAAAGAAGCCACGCTCCTCCGACCCAGCCTCGGGAGCCAAGGTAAAGCAAGCATTTCTCACGTTATTCCCTTTTAATTACGAAAAATGACCATTGTCTGTGGTGTTAAGAGCCAGGTTCTAAGGACAGATAGGGACAGTGCTTTAGGATTGGGGGGAAATGATGAGGATGGGTTCTTTTGGAACGGTTTTTAAGACACCACATTTATGACACATTTGCTTACACACACACACACACACACACACACACACACACACACACACACACACACACACACGTCAGCGCTTAGCTTTGGTGACCAGGCAGGACAGCAGGCTAAATGCAAGAAGCTATTTGCATAATTCTCTTGGAAGAAAAAACCAGGGCTGAATCGAAATCCGTTTGGGCTGCGAAGCTGTGGTTTGATCACGGAGCGATGCCTTGTTTTAGGGGTGTAACTGGTGTAAAATGTTAATTGCATTCTCTTTCTTGCATCTGGCACAGGGGTGGCTTCTGTTTTGCACCCTAATAGTTGTGATTTGGCATTTGGGGGGAATTAAATCCTTTTGTACTCAGATTTTGCCAACAAAGGCTCAAATTGCGTATGTGAGGGGCAGTATTTACCATTCAAAAACTGTCTTCCTCCCTCAGCTCCCTGCAGCTGCATTCAGGATAACCTCAGAAACAGCTACCATTTGCCAGCAGTCTTATCCTAAAGTTGCATCCCTGTTCAGAGGAGTGTGCCGGGTTTAAGGATGGTAACTTGTCCAGAAACAGACACTGGTGTACATATGGATTTTATGTTTATATGGATTTTATTCAACTCTAGGTCAAGGTAGGTGTTAACCTCAGTGAGGGACAAAATATAAAAGCACCGCTGGGTTGTTTCTTTACCTGTGTAGACTGAACTAGTAAAATCAGAATGCAATTTTTACTCTTTGATTTTCTTGAGCAATGCATGCTCCTAATGAGAGCCTGGGACCATGACTTGTTCATATTTGTGAATGTTGTGTAAAAGTACAATAAACAGGTCTAACGGATCAGAACTGAGATTGTACGATTCCTTTAACAAGATATGTGAGAGAGAGTTTAGTATCCTAGTGCAGCATGATTTAAAGAATGGTCTTTGTATCTTCAACAGAAAGCACAGCCAAGCAATAAAGAGTCATGGATAATAGATTTTTTTTTTTGAGTTTTTTAAATAATGAAAAGATAATTTTTCAAAAGAAAGAGAAAAAACTGCTTATAATGGAGTGAAAATAAATGTCATCTTTTGACACTGATAAATTCTTAAAATACAGATTCTTAAGCACCAAATATGCCAGTTGAGAGTATACGTGTATGCCTCCTTGTGTATCACTATTCTCCATTATAAAGAGCTATTGGGCTTTTTTTTAATGCTGTCTTTATGAAATTGATTTGGCTTCTCAAAATTTGTAGAGTAGTAGCACATTTTCAGAAATAGGAAGCTTTTATAGGTACTAAAGGAAAAAAATGTCTATTTCTCTGATGTTACTTTCTCATTAAAGTAAGCCTGCAACATGTCTTAGAGACAAACTATTACTGGTTTCCAAACCATGGAGCTTCTTTGAAAGATTTATTGAATTTAAGCAAAGTTGCAGGCAAAGCAAGTCATGCCACAGATCCCACAGTTCCATTTTCTATTTGGGTTCTAAAGTAAAATATGTAAAGATAATCTTCCCAGAGAGGAGATCTAGGGTAGATCTTAGATCCAGAATGCCCCAATGGAGTTCTATGATCAAATGCACATCATTCAACGATGTAAAAAGTTGGAGATCTGGGCTTCATGAATGAGGACAGGGTTACCCTTTGATGTGTACTCATCTGCTGGTTGAATTCACTAGATAATGCCAACCAACACCCTGCTTTGTTTGGGGTTGCATACGCAATCTGCATCACCCTTCTATGTGTGTTTCACACAAGAGTAAGGAAAGGAAACCTTGCCCAATAGGTAGAGTCAAGAGGCCCCCACGCTATCTTTCTTCAAACAACTAAGAGGTGCCTGTTTTCTGCACAGCACAACACATTTCCTTAGCTGTTAAATTCTAGTTTGAAGCAGAACATTAGTGAGTAACAGCAGATCAGTAACTAGGATGGTAGAATGTTTAGGAAAAAGATAAGTATGCTCTCCTCTGCTGTAAAATGAGACAGTTTCCACTTCTTCTGGCCATATGGAATATTGAAAGACAGCATGCTTTTGCTCAGAGTATTCAGTGGCTTTTGAGGGAGTCGACCAACACTGAAATTTTAATTGTATTTTTTTTTCCTACCATATGGCCAATGGCTGGATAGAAACATGACTCCTTTATTTCATGGTCAGCCTTGGGCCTCATATGGTGGGCTTGTAGTGAATGTGTTTGGTTGACTGGCTTTTTTTGCCTGCTTCAGAAGGCAGGCTCAACTTTTAAGTCTAAAAGCTGTGCAGTCAAAGGAGAAAGCCTGTTCAAAAAGACTTCTGTGGGTAAAAGAAAGGAACATCATGAACGAAAAGAACATAGGCTTCCAAATCGGGCACATCTGCCTTTGAATCCCACCACTGGTCCTTACTACTTTAACTTAGGAAACTTAGTTTCTTCATTGTAAAGAAGGGTTCATAGTACTTAGTCAAGGCTTTTGTTTTGTTTTGCTTTTGCCTTTGGATAAGTGAGTGCCTGGTATAGGGAAGGTATTCAAATGTCATTTTTTCTTCGTTGGTGGCATAAGAAGAGAAGTTAGCATCTTCTTGACCTCTGCCACTGCCTCAAAGGTTTAAGGAGAGGTTTTTTTTAAAAAATTTTTATTGTGACAAAATATACACAACATAAAATTTCCCATTTTAACCATTTTAAAGCTTATCATTCTGTGGTATTAACTGTATTCATATTACTGTGCTATTAACCACCACCCACTCTCAGAACTCTTTTTAGCTTCAAAACAAACTCTATACTATAAACAATCACTCCCCATTCCCCCTACTCCCAGCCCCTGGCAACCACCATTCTACTTTCTGTCTCTATGAGTTTGGGTACCTCCTATGTGTGAAATCATGCAATATTTGTCCTTCTGTGACTGGCTTAATTTGCTTAGCATAATGTTTTAAAGATTCATCCACATTATAGCATGTGTTAGAGTTTCTATCCTTTTTAAGGCTGAATAATATTCCATTGTATTTCTCTATAACATTTTATTTTTTTATCTGCATATTTTTCCTTTGATGAACATTTGAGCCACTTTTTGGATATGCTGCAATGAACATAGGCATACAAATATTATTAGAGTCCTTGCTTTTACTTCTTGTGGGTACTCAGAATTAAAATTGCTGAAACATAGTAACTACATGTTTAATATTTTGAGGAACTGCCAGCTGCCGTTTTCCATAGCAGCTGCACCATTTTACATCCCCTCCAGCAGTGAACAAGGATGTCCATTCTCCACAAACTCACTAACACTTTTTTTTCTGGTTTTTGTTTGTTTTTGTTACTAGCTGCCTTGATGGGTATGAAATGGTATCTCCTTACGGTTTTGATTTGCATTTTCCTAATGATTAGTGATGTTGAGCATCTTTTCTTGTGCCTATTAGCCATTTGTATATCTTTGGAGAAGTGTTTATTCAAGTTCTTTGCCATTTCTGCCCTGCCCCCCAAGGTGTACTGTATTGAGAATCTATACTGATTTTTAATCAAATTGTTTTTGAGGAGACATTTTAAATGGCAGGTTCTCTTAACATAAAGTGTCATTAAATCAAGATCATAGTATTTGTATTCAATCTTCTCTATACAACAGTATTATCTCTGCCTAAATAAAATACCGTTCTCAAAAGCAACTTTTAAATCAAAAGGAGAAAGTAAGAAAATATGCATAGCTACTGTTAGCCGGTACTGTCAAGAGCCTGATAGTAAAATTCAAATCTTTATTGTAGACAGTCACACCACTGACCCTGCTGGTCAAGTCAAGGACCAGGATATTACCAAGGAGACACTGGGGGGCTGTTGCTTTAGTGCCTTTCTGATCCCCTCTCATTAGTTGAGGTTTTTCAGGATGAAAAAGGTGCTTAGTAGTTTGGCTGAGCGTGGTGGCTCAGCCTGTAATCCCAGCACTTTGGGAGGCCAAGGTGAGAGGATTGCCTGAGCCTGGGGGTTCGAGACCAGCCTGGACAACTTGGTGAGACCTTGTCTCTACACTAAATCATAAAAATTAAGCAGGGCGTGGTGTCATTCATCTGTAGTTCCTGCCACTTGGAAGGCTGAGGTGGAAGGATCGCCTAAGCCCAGCAGGTTGAGGCTGCAGTGGCCGTGAGTGTGTCACTGCATTCTAGCCTGGGCAACAGTGAGACTCCAACTCAAAAAAAAAAAAAAAAGAAAAATAGTTAGCAGGGTTAGAAACAGGAAAAACGAAAGTACTAAATTACTTTCTAACCCTTTATAATGGAGAGCTTAACCAGAGGGGTGGGGCTGTAATACAATAGGCTTCTTAGATAAGTTTCTACTAATGAAATGTGATTCTAATCTAAATTTCACTTAAAAAAAATAAAGAATCCCTCTGTTTCACTTCCCACTACATATTTCCCTCCTAATTGTGAAACCAGTGTGGCAGATTATGGATGGGCCCGAGTAGAGCTGGGCAAAAAGATTGGTGAGGACCTTACTGAATAGCAATAATATCTGAGTTTTATGATGTGGATACAGACTTCTACTTTAAATGACTTAAAGAGTTCCCAAATGGCTGGGCTCAGTGGCTCAGCCTATAATCCCAGTACTTTGAGAGGCTGAGGCGAGTGGATAGCCTGAGCCCACATGTTCGAGACCAGCCCAGGCAACTTGGTGAGACCTCATCTTTCCAATTAAAAAAAAAAGAGTTCCCAAATGGTTTATATTAGCTTTCTATAATGCATTCTGTGCCTGTGTGTGTGCTGGGGAGGAGGTTGTGAATGATGACCCCCAACTTTATATAATTTGGGGGTTTATTCATTCTACAATTACCATGAGAGCCTAGGTACCTGGCTTTACTACATCTGGGTAGGAAAGGAAAGGTACAGTACTGTATTAAGACTTAGTCCCCCCTCTCCATCCCCAATGTGATGAGTATGTTAATTAGCCTGATTTGATTATCTCACAATGTGTACCTATATAGAAACATCATGTCATACCCCATAAATATGTATAATTATTAGTTGTCTATTTTTAAAAAAGGAAGACAGACCTTGGACTAGGACATAGTAGAATGGTAGAGCTAAACATGATTTGTATCAACCTCTCCATGATGGCCAGGAATTTAGAATTGCACCTGTCAATTCAAACTTCATTTTTCTTCCCTTTGTATTAGGGCAAAGTCTTTATACTTTGTCACTTCTAAAATTGTGAGACTAAAATATTTTGTTTGTTTTTTTTAAAGAAGAGACTGTTTAAATTTAATACCCTATGTAAATATGGATTTTCTATTTCCGAATTTGTTTAAGTGTAAAAGATTCCACTGTGGAACAGAGATTCACATTTTCAAGTAAGAGTATGAGAGGTATATGTGGTTCCTGAGAACTCTTATGTTAAAGAAAACCAGTTACGTTTAATGAAAGTCAGTGTTCAGATGGTCTCTAAAGACTTCATTTCATGAAACATTGCAAAAAAGGGAGTTCGGTTTTTAAACTTTAGTGATAACATGTTCCTTAGAAGTGGTACCACTGTATACCAAAGCTTGAGACAGGATCAGCCCCTTATCTCTTGGCAAATTCCTGTGTGTAAACAGTTAAGCTCCTAATGGAAAGGCTTTGAGAAACCAGTCTTTTGACCCCTTCCTCTGGTTCTCCGCCCATCTCATTCTGGTTGTAGGAACAGACATTCCCCTGATCCTCTTCCCCAGGGACCCAGCCCTCAGAGGTATTGGAGAATGACTGGAGACTGAACGGACCAATTCTGCTCCAGATACATTGCATCATAGCAGGGTCATGCTGTTCTTTGAAAATCCTTTCTTTTTTCTTTTTCGTTTTTCATTCTCCCCTGTGCATTTTCAGTGGAAACCATTCAACCTAAGTCACTATTCCCTTTATTCACTACAAGGGATCTTACTTACTGTTTGTCTGAGGAGGCATATATCATAGGCTTCTTCAACCTCATTCTTTACCCCTTCAAAATTTCCCTGTGTCTTCATTTGTCTCAGTCTATTTGAACTGCTATAACAAATTACTATAGACTGGGAAACTCATAAACACCAGAAATGCCTTGCTTACAGTTCTAGAGGCTAGAAAGACCAAGATCAAGGTGCCAGCAAATTGACATCTGGTGAAGGCCCGTTTCTTATAGATGTTGCTTTCCATGTGTCTTCACAGCAGACGAGGTTGGCTAGTTTCCTTGAACCTCTTTTATAAGGGCACTAATCCCATTCACAGGGGATCCACCCTTATGACCTTATCACCCCCCCCAAAGACCCCATATCTCATTACTGCTTTGGATCAGGTTCCAACATACAAATTTTAGGGTGGGGTGCAAGCATTCATATCAGTATCATTCCTTCTCATCTTCCTTTCTAGGTCAAATTAACATAACCTTTTCTTTAAGCCAAGAGTAGACCCTTGACTTGGACTTTCCATTCCATTCCCTTTTATTTTTTTAATTGATTATATTCTAACAATAACTCTCTATTCTGCATATTTAGTTTCTTCTCTTTGTTGGTCCTTTCCTCTTTGTCTGTAAACATGCTTAGTTTTTTCAAATGCACACAAAAGAATTAAAAATAAGCAAATTTGCTGCCAACAAAGCTCCCCTTTGACTTTTGTAACCTCTACTAACCTTGTTCTCCTTCTACCTCTCTGAAGGCTCCAACCTCTCCACTAACTCTCATTTCTGCTCCCCATATGTGAGTGTCCTCAAGATTTGATTCTTTGGCTACTTAATTTCCCTGAATCACGTCCTTTTCTGTGACTTCAATCACTGTTGCAGTGTAGGTCACTCCCAAATCTGATTCACTCTCCTGATCTCTGTCCTCCTCCTTAGCTTGCACAGCAAACTGCCTGCAAATTCACCAGAACATCCAACCCATCGAAATTGAAACTCACATGTCCAAAACTGCGCCCACCATGACATTTCCCATGTCTCCAAACCAGCTCCTCAGCTGATTCATGATTATTAATGACACCCCATTTGCTTAATCCCTCATTTATGACAGCCCAATTTCACTGTTTTCGTTACTGAGCAACTCTAGTTGCAGTAAGTTGCATGACCCTTTGCACTGTGACTGGGAAAATGTCTTGGTACTGTCTACTCTTCCATGTATCTTAGTTCAGGCCCTCCTAACTCCTAGCTGGGCTGCTTTGTTTTTTGTGTTCTTCTTTCTTCCCGGAATAACTTTCCTGCTTCCCCTTTCTTATTCACCCCCACAGTCCTGTTTTTCTCTGAATAGCCAAATTCCATCTGTCCTGTTAGGCTCAGCTCAAATGCTGCCTCTTTCATAAAGCCGCCTTTGGTTTCTTCCCTCCCCTTCCCAATAAGAAACAATCTTTGCTTCTTCTGAAATCTTTTGTTCTTTCATCACAGTATCTAGCTCATTCTAATGTGCAGGATAGCAATCTGCATAGCTGTTTCTTTTGACCACATTGCAAGTTCTTTGAGGACAGTGGTCACATCTGGTTTTATCTTTGTCTTCCGTTCACCACATGATGCAGTTTGTTTATTATTCATTTGTTTAATGAACGTTCTTGAGTGACTCATATTCTGATGCAGACATAGTACTTGTCCTCCAGGAGCTCACAGACTACTGGGGGAAAACGAAACTACAGAAATAAGTAAAATTACAGATAGTCAGTCTGTCCACAAGTCTTAACTGAATGTCTGCCATGTGCCACGTGCCCTTCAAGATGATAGGGAGGCTAAGAAAAACAAAATAGGCCAGTTCTTTTTTCCCTTGCAGCTTACTTTCTAGTGTTGGGAGAAACCCAAAAAACACATAAACCAGTGGTTTTTAGATGTAGCTGTGCGTTAGAAATCACTGAGGGGTACTTTGAAAAACTGTGTCCCAGCCTCACCCTAGACTAAGTAAATTGGAATCAGCTGGAATCGGAACCCATTGACAGAAACAAATTACAATAAAAGAAAATATCAGGTAGTGATGAATGCTGTGATGTTTTGAAATAGAAACAGGCTGAATGATAGAGACTGTGTGTATGACGGTGGTGGTAATGGGTGGTAATGATCCCTGAAGGCCTCTCGGAAGAGGTGACATTTGAGTTGAGACCTAAATGATGGTGAGGAATCAGCCATGTGATGAACTTGGGACAAGGGGCAGAAAGGGTTCCAAGCAGAAGTTACAGATGCCTTTCTGAAATAAGGATGAGATGAAATTCCAGAGCAAATGTGGCCTTCATATGCATGTATGATAATCTACAAAATATGTCTCTTCTCTAAAGAAAGAAGCTTTTCAATAAACTAGGTGGGCTCCAAATGCAGAACTCTTGGCTGCTGTGTTCTATACTTGGTCTGGGTTGTGTTTTATTTAGATTAAATCAATCTACAGTCAGGAAAACTACTCCATTTAATCGTATTTTTTTTCTACACTGCAGTCAGCACTGCAGTGCTTGTTGTCTGAATTAAACACCATTCTTATTATTTAAAATAACTCTGGGTACTTGATATTATCTTTTGGATAAATAAAAGAAGGCAATGACTTCTGCTCTTAATTCTGTCTTGGGGAACCAGGGAAAATCTCATAGAAAAGTCATTCATACCATACAGAGAAAAGAAAGCACTCACTCGTTGGAATGAATAAAGATCAACATGTGTCAAGAATCAAGTTGAGAACTAGCATTTGTTGAGCATTCAGTTTGTGATGAATACTTTATATACAGTACTGTTTTCAGCTAGTTTTAAAAATAATCCTATGAGATGAGACAATATTTTTCTATCAGGATACTTTCGGCTGCTGGTAAAAGAATACCCTACCAAAATAGCTTAAACAATAAGATATTTATCTCAAGACTTCCTGAGGGTCTTCAGAGTTAATTATTTAGTAGCTGGACTCTTACCTTCCTCCCACTCTGACACCCTCAGCGGGTTGATGCACCCTCTTAGACTAACTCCCCTCACTGTGCTGAGAGGCAGCTATTATTTTGGAATTTCAGGTAGATTTCAATCTGCAGAGGCATAGTAAAAGGGGGTGATTTCTTCTCGGGTGTCTCTTTGTAAAGTCACAGAAAATCTGTCTCCATCTCCAGCGGAATTCCCCTCACAACTCACATGCCTTGTATATTAGTGAGTAGGCAGACAGAACCACTGTGATTGGCTAATTTAAGAGTTTCCTCTTGAGGGCATAGCACAGCCCATGGTCACCAGACTCTGGTAAAAAAAAGGTCTGGTTCTATCAGCAAGGAAGAATGGGTTAGTGGAGAGGCAGTCAACAGGATCTGCCACTGTGATTATTTCCATTTTATAAGTGAAGATATTAAGACTAGAAAGCTTAAATAAATTACCAAAAATAACACAACTTTGAATTGGACAGAGTTTTCATGCATTTCCCTTTGAGAAACACACACACATGCACACCAAAAAACAAAAAAGATATTGATCTGGGTAGGTCAGAGAAAAAAATCATGGAGGAAAACACAATGGCTGAAATGAAACAAAGTAGAGAATAACCTCCTACATTAAAATCTTCCAGAAGGAAATAATCAGGTCCCATAAAGCAATATGAATGACATTTAATTTAGACAACCAGTTCTGCATTTCTGCCTTGTAAGAGAATATATATAATTAAATTGCGTTTTCCTGACTGGTCATTTAAATCAATTTGGAAGATATAAATATCTACCCTGAGCCAAGTAATGAGCTAGAGACGCCAAGGTTTGTGTATGGTATCTATCAGACTTAAATGAAAACCTTGTTTTCTCCACAGAGGTATGTAATTTGTTGATTACAGTACCTGTAAGAGCAGAATAAACAATTCCTGGAATTTCTGATCGTGAGTTATTTAGAAAATAGTTTTCTACTTTCTAGCTCCAGAGACAGCATGTAGAGTCTTGTTATTGTTGCATTTTCTTCCTGGTTCCTACTTTCTGCTTTGATATTGTATTTCAGAGGCTACATATGAGAGGTAGCAATAGTGGAAAGGGGAATGTCAGCGAATTGCTGTCATTACAGTGTTTTGACTGCTTGTCTCTAAGGTGCATTTCTGTGCATGTTCATTGTAGCAGCTAAGTGTTGCTGTAGGAGTACTTTTTCTGTAATAAATGATTGAGTGCCTCCTACTCTTATAGATTTGCATTTTTAAACAAGAAAATTAGGTTAATTTGTAGACTTTGCCAACAGAACTCTGTTTTAGAAGGGTATGTATCTGATCTGTGTAGAACCATATAAGAAAAATTGTGAAAAAAATTAAGCTAAAAAATAAACTAAAATCTCACCATCATTTTAGAGGGGTTTTTTTTGAGAGCTGAATTGATCCCTTTGTCATTTATATAAACCTCATGAATGATGGTTGTATTTGGGAAACATTGCCATAAGCCGTTTCACTAATAGTTTTTTTTTTTTTTTTCCTTTGGGAAAAAAGTTTATATCAAATAGCTCCACAGTTTTTTCAATTAAGAAAAATTTAAGTGAAAATTCTTAGGCAAAAAACCCGGTCCATCTAGTCTTTTATTATACTTCTTAAAATAATACTAAAATACTATGGTGTAGAAAAGTAATATTCTAAGACTTAATACACAGGAGACCATAGTAATTAAAGGATACTAGTTTGAAGTCAGAATCACTTGGGCAAGTTGCTTAAACTTTCTGCAGCTCAGTTTCCTCACCTATAAAATAGAAAATAATACTAATGACACCTACTTTATTGTCAGGAGAAAATTATATATGTAAAATGTTTATTTAGCATGGTGCCTGAATTATAGTAATTACTCAAGAAGTATAGCTATTATTAATATAATTGTTATTGTTACCACAAGTCTGCAGTAGAATATCTTTTATTCTGTTCAAGGGATTCTTCAGGTTTAGCAGTGATTGTTACGACCTGACATTAATTATAGGTGCTCAGACCTTGGAGTAAGGAATCACCCAAGGAAACCTTTCTCTCTGGAATAGTCAGATGTCAATGTTTTGACTTAGTTAAGTGTTAGTTTCAGGTTTGCACTATTTGTTCAGTAATCCATGTGCTTAGCCATAACTATTTCCAACTTTCCCTTCCAACTCAAAGAAGTCTTCCACTTCCCAGTCTGCTTTGGTTAGGTGTGGCCAAGTCCCTTGCCTTGGCCAATGAAATGGGAGTGGAAGAGAGATGCATCACTTCCTGGAAGAAGCTCTAAAAACTGAGGTGTGAGTATATTATTGGCAATGGGCAGTCGCTGAAGGACAGACATGGTCTCTGTACTCTCAAGTCTGGATCTTCCAGTCAAGATAACACAAAGATCTCTCCGCCTATCTGCAGTGGACGTGAAATGAGAGCAAGAAATAAGCTTTGCTCTCTTAAACCAGAGATTTTTTTCTGAGTTGTTACCACACTATGAACTATCCTATACTGACCGAAACACTCTGGTTTTCCCTTCAAACTCTAGAGAAAAAAGGTTTGTCCATTTTACACACAAAAAATCAACAAACCAAAATTACTGGCAAATACACACACACACACACACGTGTGTGTGTGTGTGTGTGTGTGTGTGTGTGTATTTGAGGGAGTCCATTGTGATGCCAAAGCCAGGACTGAATTTCAGGTCTGACATGATCATCAGGTAACATTTCCTCTCCTTGAGAGCTTTACCCAGAACAGTGCCTTGGGAAGCAAAGGAGCTTTCTGAGAGAAGATAAAAAACGAGCCATGCCCAGGGCCTTTGTCCCCAGTGAGAAAATCATCTTCCCAAAAGCCCTATTGTGATGGTCCAGTTATATAAACGATGGTGCTGAGTACATAGGAGGTTTTAAATAATACTTATTGAATAAATGAATAGAAGTAGTCCACAGTTCTTCCAAATTTCTGGACTCTTTTATGTTTGCATTTGAAAAATAAATGTCTTTATTTTGGACGTTGGTTTAAAAACATCTTGGTATTAAGACTTACATTTATTCTTTTGTAACACTTTATATGTGATTATGTACCCACAGATATAGGCGAGTTTTATTTGATATTTTTCACTACAGATTTTATTTCACCTAATGGTTTCATTTGGGTCTCTAGAACTACATTATGAAATACTTTCATTATTTAAATTAGGATCCGATTAATTATCTCCAGTGTGCAAACTCAAATTAATTTCATTATAAACCCAAGGTTTAAATTGATTAATCTTGGAGTGTTTAAGGAACCAAGTGTTTTTTTTTCATCCTTAAGGAGAAGGGCATATTTGATTTGATGAATCCCTCTTCAGTGCATCAGTTATGATAATAGGCACAAGAAATTTGCAAGAAAACTTCAGATGGATTTTATAAACCAGTCAGAAACCTGTGTGTCTGGGGCTTCTCGGGGAACAATCTGTGAGTCATTTTAAAAAACAAACACACTCATAATCACAGTGCATGTTGTTACCATGGCAATTAGGCCTGTTGAGTTGGCTTGCTTGTGTTCCTGCAAAGGGAAGAGGGGGAGAGAAACCGAGAATTCAGAGCTTTGACTATCAGTTTCAATTTGCCTACTACAGGGGAGAGTTAAGGAGTTTCTTGAGAACACACTGGCACAGTTATTCTGAGAGGGAAGTGAAGAAACTCTGGCATCCTGCCTCCGTTATTGAGTATAAGTTAGCCATGTTAGTGTTAGGTATTATGGTTCACAATGCCATTCTCTTGGGAGGAAGGGGAAAACACTTTTTTCTCTAATATATGATTACATACATGTCTCTGAGGTCAACCTTGTGACATATCTTATGTGTCTGTGCACAGGCTGTAAATGATCCTCTAAAAGGAGCCAAATGCTGCTGACATAACATTTTTGCAGATATAAATGATCCTCAGTATTATTCTAATATGTTTAGAGACCGGTTTTAATGAGGCCATGGTTTCAAATCTGATTCCCAAGTAGACCAAATATCTTTTCTGTATTTTATGGACTAGATATGGACTTTTTCTTGGATAGTCGTCTTATAACAAGGTTATGGGGACACAAAGGAGACCAGGGAGGTTATGTAAGTTTTGCCAAATCTGGTACCGCTTCAAGGGAAAGAAAAATATCCAAGCACATGCTTAGTTAATGGACAGTCAACAGAGTTCTTGGGCCAGTGGAATTACTGTAGGATGACTCTAGTATGATTTCATATGAAGAGCAAACAGCAGTCTTAAATTAAAGGTATGAGTGCCTTAAATTAAAGGTATAAATCTTTCAGGACTGCTTCTTTTTTTTTTTTTTTTTTTTGAGTTGGAGTCTCTCTCTGTCACCCATACTGGAGTGCAGTGGCACTGCAGCTTCGACCTGCTGGGCTCTGGCAATCCTTCCGCCTCAGCCTTCCGAGTAGCCGGAGCTACAGGCGCATGCTACCACACCCGGCTAATTTTTTATTTATTGTAAAGATGAGGTCTTGTCAAGTTGCCCAGGCGGGTCTCGAACCCGTAGGCTCAGGCAATCCACTCACCTCAGCCTCCCAAAGGCGCAGGATTACAGGCTGAGCCACCAAGCCTGGCTAAGACTGCTTCTAAATTCACTTAAAGAAATCTGACTGGGTAGTTATAACATATTGACTAAAGTTTTATTGTTTAGACTATTCCTCAAGCAGATTTTATTTAGAGTTAAAACAACTTTTCCCAATTAAATTTATTTTTCAAAACACTTGAAGTAACTTACCACAAGGTGTGATTAAAGTGTCATGTAAACTTGTAGTTTATTTGTGTGTGATTTGTGCCCTGGCAAATGATGTATTAACTACTTTTAAACTATAGATTTTGTTTTTCTCTCATATCTAGAAGGAGAGCACGTTACCCAAACTTCATTCTGTGTTTAATTTTCTTAACATTAGTAAAAAAAGCTTAGCTTATTTTTTTTTTCCTGATCATCTAAGTAATTCATTCTGATTACTGAAAATCTGGAAAATACTGAAAATTGCAAAGAAAAAATAAGAATGGCTCCATCCATTAATTAAGATGTTTGTTGGACTGCATGTAACAGAGACCTGATAGCTCAATGGCTAATAGGAGTTTGAAGTTATTTATCTTTTATACAGAGGGTGCCACAAAAATGTATACATATTTTAAGAAGTGAAAAACTATATTAAAATTGTAGTACTTGATATATACCAATATCAAAAGATGAATACAACTCACATTTGACTTCTGCAATTATAAGAGGTACTCAAAATGGTTACCGTCAGTCCAGACACTTGTGATGATGGCGAACGACTGTTTAAGCAATGTTGACCCAAGTGTCCCCTCACAATACTGCATCCTCCCATCAGGGTCGTCTTCATTCAGACATAATCATCTTGGAATGAAGACTTTCCATTTTGCTGTTTTAAGGATACATCATATGCTTGTTCTGCTAATTTCTCTCTCATGTGCACATCATTTGGTAGATTTCTGTGGCAAGTGGGTAACCTGTTCCCAACACCATAGCAGAAGAAGCAGGACTTGTTGCTGTGCAGGACTCCCAGGTCTTCCCTTGTGCACCTCACACACAGGACCATGTGTCTCAGACTCATCATGAATGCATGCAGTCATTAGGCTGCTGGAGGTTCTTTTGCATACTCTTGCCTCGGTTGTTATTGGATTTCTACAACCTTCTTGAATTTCAAATACCACTTCAAAATAGTCTTGCATCCTTGAATGACAACCATTCTTCTGCCATTTTCTATGACTGTCCTGCCTGTTGCATGGTGACTCTAGCATTCATTTGATTAACACTATCTTTTGAGCAAACATCATACTACACATTGCTACCGCAATTCAATTCAACCTTGAAAAGTAATATATAGATAACATCGCTTAAAATGTATATACATTTTTTTGACACCTCCAGTATAACCATTCAATGGTGGGCAGCCCAGGACTGGTAAGGTAGAGAACCAGACTTCTTCTATTATTTCTGTCTAAGGTGGCTTGCCGTCGGTCCCCATTATAACCTGCAAGAAGGGAGACAGTTGAAAGAGAAGGGCATGACACAGAAGTTACACGTATCACTTTTGATGCCGTGCCATTGAATTTTGTCACATGACACTGCATACCTAGCAGCAGAGGAAGCTGGTAAAAGTAGCTATTCTTAACACATAGATGCTTAGCTATTAAACCATGGAAGAAGAGGAGAGCAGATATTGGGGTACACATGACAATTTCTGTCACTTCCATTATCCCATAAAGCAGAAGTAATATTTACATTTGTGTATATTTATTTCCAGGCTTCTTCTAGAAAAATTTATTTCAGAAAAATATTATATATTATGTATACTGGAAAATATTGTATTTACATAATATAAATAAAACATTATGTGTATATATAATATAGAACATGTGTGTACATAATATATGTTGGCATATATTATATATTAGAAAATATATAAAGATAAAAAATTAGAAAAATATGTATATATAAATATATACTAGAACATTATTGAGGTCACACTATATATAATATTTTATATTATCTTTTTACTTAATTTTAATATGCATATTTCTCATCATTTAAATGTTTTTTATCATTGTTTTAAAGTTCAATCATGTGGGATTTCTGTTTTACTTAATAGACTGTGCTATTGAAATTTAGGCTAGTTCTAGCACCTTGATAATTATTCTTTGTCTACATTTTAGATTTCTTTTGATTAAAGTCAAAGAGTAGCAGCACTAAAACAATGATGAGAACATATTTGAGTTTCTTGATAAACAGTGCCAGACTGCTTTTCAGAGAAGTTGTGCCCATGTACGTCATCACCAACAGTGTGTGAGAATGCCAGACTCACGCTTGAACAGCCTGATTTTGCAAGTTCCACCTAATCATTGTTATCTCTAGGATTCGTTCTCTGAAAATAGGTTGTTTTATGTCCTTGACTTTTTTTTTTCATTTTGCTGTCATTAATCATGAGATAATGGTTTTCTAATAACTTTAATCCTTTAAAAAACATATGGGAATATAATTGGCACGGTTGAGGTTGCAGCAAACGTGCCGGTCTCATGCAATGGGAGATCTCATTTGCTCCTAGGGCCCCATGTGAGTTTGCATTCCACCCTCAGTCATAACACTAGATGTGTGATACCTCTTCTGAGAAACAACAAAATACTAATGGTAAAGCATTTGTTGAGGCTTTGGCAGTTACCTTTGGGCTGGGTGCTCCATAGCTTTTCAGGAATAAAGGAGCTCCTTCTCTACATAGGAAGGTTCTTAGATATTAACCACACTAGGGACTAGACAAACTTAGGCCAACTCTACTTAATGTCCATAGAGTCCTTAGTAGCTAAGTGGGTAGGTATCTTTCTACTTCTAAATAGTCTGTCGAAACTTTGGATACTAAAGATACTCTTATACCTGGAAACTTGTCCTATCTACCCTCATAAAAGGTCAAATACACATAAACTATGTACTTCAGTTCTGTCCCTAACACCCAGAGCTAGAGTGTATTGGTCTCTGCTGCTTTGGTCCTGCTAGGAGCTAATAAGTGTAGGTCAGGAGGAAAACTTGTTCTTAATTCATTCTACTGGTACACAGCCTGTCACCAAGAACTCTGCTTTCTCTAGGCTCCTTAGTGGTCTTTATGTTTTCATGTTTTCTTGCAGACTAGGGAATTCTACAAGGAAATGGACTCCTAATTCACAAATCCATTTCTTAAAAAAAAAAGAGTTAACAAATGTTTATTTCTAGGCTCTGAAATGTAAACCTGTGAGCCCCCATGGCCTTATAACTATACTGCCATTACCACCAACCCTAATCACAGGAACATTCATTCTATTCATCCTGCTCTAATATCAAATGCTATTTCTCCTCTTTTAAAAAAATTCATTTTTCTCTCTGGTTTCTCAACAACCAGATCTGCCAGTGAGCTTCAGTCTTTGAAAACTGAAGGGATAAGAGCTCTGATGTATTTTCTTCTAGAATCCTCTTGAATCTAACCAGAACTTTAAAGAGGAAAACAAAATATGTAAAATGGTTCTATAGATGGAAAGCATTCACATGTGATGCTTTATTGAAGAGAAACAATCATAGACTCTTTATCAATATTGACATGACTTCAGGATTTGAAGAAAATATGGCTCTCTTTAATGATAGTTAAAATAGATTTTTACCTAGATTTTTCCATTTTCTTCTAAAAACCTGAGTTGGAGAGCTTTTGAGCTTTCTGCCTTAATGAAATGTATCCCTTTAGCACCAAACATGATTAATGGGCTATAGACTCTGAGGCCATACCCTGTGTAAGATAAAACCTCAGAGCAGATTAGATCAGAGAAAGGTAAACCCTGTTCTTAACAGATTGGTTGTAAACATTGTAAAGGCAGCCGGGCTCGGTGGCTTAGCCTGTAATCCCGCGCTTTGGGAGGCTGAGGTGAGTGGATTGCCTGAGCCCGCAGATTCGAGACCCGCCTGGGCAACTTGGCGAGACCTCATCTCTACAATAAATCAAAAATCAGCCGGGCATGGTAGTGCGTGCCTGTAATTCTGGTTACTTGGAAGGCTGAGGCGGAAGGATCACCCACCGGAGTCCAGTGGGTCGAAGCTGCAGTGGCCCGGAGCGGCCACTACACTCCAGTCTGGGTGACAGAGTGAGACTCCAACTAAAAAAAAAAAAAAAAAAATTGTAAAGGCTTTTCCAGTTGCAATAACAATAACAAAATAACAAAAGGTCAATCTAATGCTTTTGGGGTTCCTTCTTGAAGCAATTTACTTGTTTTTTTTGAAACCATCAAAGCCATTTGAATTTGTCTGTAGACTTGAAAAGTCACCGTAATCCTGACACAAGTGATAATGTGGTTGCCTGCCCCAACTAAGATACACAGTTTTCTCTGTCAGTGACTTGGATTTTTTTTTTTTTTTTTTTTACTCTCATTACAAAATCTAAACTCATTATGAAAAATTTTCAAGCATATACCAAAGTAGAGAGAATAATTTAATGGACTCCCACATCTCCATAACTCAATTTCAACAATTAGCAACTCATGGCTGGAATTATTTCATTTATAGCCCCACCTACTTTCTCATTTTCCCATTAGGTTATATGGTAGCTTGCTGAGGTTTTTTAATTTTTTTAAATTTTTTTAAATTTTTTTTTAATTGGAGTCTCATTCTGTCACCCAGTCTCACTCTGTCACCCACTCTGTCACCCAGACTGGCTCCCGGCCACCGCAGCCTCGACCTGCTGGGCTCCGGTGATCCTTCCGCCTCAGCCTTCCAAGCAGCCGGAATTACAGGCATGCGCTACCACGCCTGGCTGATTTTTTAATTTATTGTAGAGATGAGGTCTCGCTGCTCAGGCAGGTCTCGAACCCACGGGCTCAGGCAATCCACTCACCTCAGCCTCCCAAAGGCACGGGATTACAGGCTGAGCCACCGAGCCCAGCTTCTTGCTGAGTTTGATTATTGGATTTGTAATTGTTTATTTACATAACTGTGGGGGCTACAGCAAAATTCTAATAAAATATAAAAGGCTGGGCACGGTGGCTCAAGCCTGTAATCCCAGCACTTTGGGAGGCCAAGGTGGAGGACTGCCTGAGCCCACAGGTTCGAGAACAGCCTGGACAACTTGGCAAGATCTCATCTCTACAATAAATCAAAAAATTAGTGGGGCATGGTAGCATGTGCCTGTAGTTCTGGCTACTTGGAAGGCTGAGGCGGAAAGATTGCCTGAGCCCAGCAGGTCAACGCTGGAGTGGCCATGAGTATGCCACTGCACTCCAACCTGGGCAATGGAGTGAGACTCCAACTCAAAAAAACAAAACAAAACAAAACATAAAACCTACTCATAACCTGATTCCGTTTACTGGAGGAGCTAGTTCATCATTCACGTATTCATTCTGCAGGTATTTATTTAGCATTTACTAGATATGAGAGCTTCCTTGGAATAAGAGGGTCAGTTTTCCTCAACTCACAGTTATGAGGTCCTCAGATGTAGACTTTTGATCTTTCCAAATGGGGTGATCTATCAGAGATAACACTGACAAAATGAAGCGGTGCTCATCATATGACTTTAATTATCAAATATAAACATGTAAAATATACCACAATTTCTGAAACCTGTTTTTGACATTACTTCGCTTTTTAAAATACTGAGAGTATAAAAACAAAACAAAGCTCCCAGCCCTCTGTTGTGTCTTCCCGTTTTACCATAAGTGCTCATCTAGTCATCTGTTTCACTTTTAAGAATATAAGCTCTGTGAGAGCAAAAATAGTGTCTAGCTTACTAACCATTTGCCTTAGCATCTAGCAAGATGTCTGGCACTTGTTAGATATTTAATAAAATTGTTAAATAAATGGACACATGAATGCATGCCAGATGCTGGGAATATGAGGATGGAAAACACAGTAGGCTTTGGTCCAGAGTCGTTCAGTCTCATGGAGGAGAGAACCTCGTAGAGAAGGGGTGCTATGGCTAGTATTGGGGATGCGTAAACAGGGAGTTTTGGATTTTGGAAGAGAGGACGAGCCTGGGGAGTTTGGTGGGCAAAGGAGCATTTGAGCTATGTCACAAGGTACCATCCATCAGAGAAGTAGAGAAAGGCATTCTAGGAATAAGGAACCTCATGTGAAAGTCCACAGAGGCTCCCAGGGCATGGTGTATTTCAGAGAACCTTTAGGAATTTAGAGCCACCAAAGTGTTCCCAGAAGGTAGGAGACTGAAGAAATGTGGCTTGAGAAAAAGGCTGGTGAAACTTGGGAAGGACCCTAAGGACCATGCTCAAGTGTTTGGATTCTTTCTGCATGGTAGGAAGCCAGGAGAGGGAACACAATCAGAACTTTTTTGGAAAGGATAATGCCTTAGGCAGCAGGGTGAAGGATGGAGAATTGGAAAGAGACCAATGGAAGGGAAACCAGTGGAGATCTTGGGTCAGGAAATGATGGACCAGATTTGGTAGAATAGGTGGACCTGCTGATTAAGGTGAGATGCAAAGGTGAGGAGCAAGGGGCTATCTAGAATAACTCCCAGGTTTCTCTTTGGGAAGGTAAGATGGGTGATGATAACTGGCCTACAAAAACTGAGAGGGAAGCACCTATTCAAATTGTGGAACGAGCTGGGTGTAGTGGCTGGTGCTTGTAATTCCAGCACTTTAAGAGGCTGAGGATTGCTTGAGGCTAGGAGTTCAGTACCAGCCTGGGCAACAGAGCAAGACCCTGTCTCTACAAAAATAAAAATAAAACAATTAGCTGGGCATGGTGATGTGTACCCGTAGTCCCAGCCACTCAGGAGTCTGAGGCCAAAGGACCACTTGAACCAGAAGTTGGATGTTGCGATGAGCCATGACCATACCACTGCACTCTAGCCTGGGCAACAGAGTCAGACCCTGTCTCAAAAAAACAGTCAATATGTGCAGTGGCTACATCCACGTGGGTAAGTCCAATAAGCTTCTCCACATCGGACAGAGCAGTGGTTCTCAGTCCTGCTATACATCTGAGTCTCCAGGGAAACATTTAGAAACACTGATCTGCAGACCTTACCCAGACTAGCTGAATCAGAATCTCTGGGGGAAGGGCCTGAACATCTTCAGTAGTTTCGTAAAGCACTCCATGTGATTTTATATGCAGTCAGGCTTGAGAATCTCTGGCCTGTTCCTTCTGATGATGGAAGCCCTTTTTGTGTGTGTGCTTTTATGACCATGTATAGCTTTTGCTACCCTATAATCAGGTTCTTTTGGATTAAAGTACTTGATATCTTTCAGGTGAGGGCTGAGACATCCCTCTATTCTAGCAAAAATTACTAATACCATTTTATAAGTATCTGATGTTCTTTGTCTAGTGGTTGTGTTGATTTCTTTCATACTAATAAATGTAATTAAATTTTTCAAAACAATCCAAGCAGAGTTTCTCAATGAGGGTTGCTGGCACATTGAATGGGTGGCCAGTTCTTCACTGTACTTTTTGGTATCCATGTCCTTGACTCACAGAAACCCATGGCATCTTCTAGTCAACATCCAGAGCACCCTAGGGAGGCACTGAGAACCACTGTGTCTTAGCACACAACTTTAAAGAGGTTATTTGGTTTTTACCACTTTCACCTTTTAGGTGAAGGCATTTTTCCTTCATATAAAGTTAGTGGTTCCAGTTATGCTCAGTGGTTTCTTATGTAAGTAGTCTCTGTGCTGACAAACTAAGGAAATAAACCAAAAAAAGTAGACAAGTAAAAGGAAGTATTGTTTTGTGCTGCCAAAGGGACTTTGAGTGTAGTTGGTCTAGTACTAAATTTATTTTCTTAAGTCTGTACAGAGAAGGAAATTCAACACTAGATGATGATCAAATATTGAGGTTTGAAGCAAAAGGCCTTATACCAATTGAACAGCAGCAGTGATGAAAGATGTATAAGTTTTCTCTTGCTTCCATAACAAATGATTAAAAACGTGGTGGCTTAAAGCAATACAAAGTTATCATCTTATAGTTCTGAAGGCTAGGTTCTACAGTGATCTCACTAGGCTAAAAGAAAGATTTCAAATGGGGCTGCATTTCTTTCTGGAGATTCGGGAGGAGGGGTTCATTTCCTTGCCTTGTATAGCTTCTAGAGGCTCTACCGCCATCTTCAAAGTCAGCAACGTTGCATCTCCCTGTGTCTTTCTACTATAGTCACATCTCCTCCTTATTCTGAACTCAGCCAGGAAAGGATCTGTGATTTTTAAGGACTCCTGGGATAAGATGAGGCATACCTACTTAAACCAAGCTAGTCTCCCCATCACAAGGTCCTCAATTTAATCACATCTTCAAAGTCCCTTTATCCACGTAAGGTTACATATTTATAGGTTCCAGGGATTAGGACTGGCCATATTTAGGGGCTATTATTCTGCCTACTACGAGGTAAAAGAGATTAATTCTTCCAGAAAGGTAGAAATGCTTGAGGTAGGAGAGGTAACACATCTAACTATGTAAGACTGAAAGGTTTAGGTTTCTAAAGTGGATGAAACCAATTTTTTTTGGAGTCAGGATCTTACTCTGTTGCCAGTGGCACAATCACAGCTCACTGCAGCCTCTACTTCCTGGGCTCAGGTGATCCTTCCATCTTAGCCTCCCGAGTAGCTGGGACTACAGGAGCACGCCGCCACACATGGCTAATTAAAAAAAAAAATTTTTTTTTTGTAGATACGAGGTCTCACTATGTTGCCCAGGTTTATCTCAAAATACTGGGTTCAAATGATCCTCCTGCCTTGTCTCCCAAGGTGCGGGGATTACAGGCACGAGTCACTATGCCTGGCTGAAGCCAATTTTTGTCTTGACTCTGAAGTTCCCATTTTATAGGTCCAGGTACTGAAGGTTTTTGGTTTTCCTGACTCCTTGGCAATAGATCAAGTGGACAGGTTGAAGTCCAATGGCTCCTTTCTCGGCCAGACTTTCTGTTACTGTAGGTGTGTCCTCTAGAGAGTGGCTGCTTTTGGCATTTCTCCAACTCAAAGAGTTTGCCTAAAGCACACGGGTTCCAAGATCTTTGAATGGGACCAAAGAAATGTGAGGTTTTTATTTTATGCTGTTATGTCTGCCTGTCACATTATGTTTTATTTATTAGGCTTTAAAATGTGGAAATGGGAGGAAAAAAACATAATATTTCAGTACCTCACTCTGGTGGCATTTATTATGACCAATTCCTAGGTATGGTTTAATTTTCTCCATACATTGGGGAGGTCATCCCCACAAAGTAAGAAACCATTTCTTGCATGATGAATGAAATGAATCACTGGGTTCTTTATCTTTATCTTTTCTGTTTCTTTCTCGATTTTATTTATTTATTTATTTTACTGGGTTTTTTTTTTCTTTTTTTTTTAGTTGGAGTCTCACTTGGTCGCCCAGACTGGAGTGCAGCGGCCGCTCCCGGCCACCGCAGCCTCGACCTGCTGGGCTCCGGCGATCCTTCCGCCTCAGCCTTCCGAGTAGCTGGAA
>NW_007257564.1:237845-275151 GCF_000164805.1 Carlito syrichta
TTTTTTTTTTTTTTTTGTAGCAGGTGTTCTTTCAATCCACTATTACAGACTCCAGCAATGCAAAACTGAAGTCCAGACCTAACACTGGCAATAGGACAACAAACTGTCCTGATTTGCCCAAGACTAAGAGGTTTCCTGGGATATAGCACTTCTGGTACTAAGATTGGGAGAATCCCAGGCAAAGCGGGACAGTGGGTCATCACAGATGTCTAACAAAATGGCTCCAATGGAAAGTAGCTGTCATTTCGATGAATTGTTAAAAAAATTCTGATTTAAATAAATAATGAAAATAAACTAAAAGGCTTGGGTTGAAAATGGGGGTGCAAGTCTGTTTCCATATATACGTATTTGTCCCAACTAGTTAAAAAAAAAAAATTCCTAAAATTCAGAACTGAGAAGAACCAGCCCCATATACAAAACCACAAGACATAGTCTGCCCTTTCAGTCTCCAGTGTTACCAGCAGGCTCCTACATGTTGCTTCTGATGATGGATGCCTTAGTCACTTTGTTGCTGAGGTGACCACAGGGCCTCACTGGATCTTTTTCAGCATGTCTGGAAGTTAAAAAACCCAAGCTTGCCAATGCAGGCTAGAGCTCTTTTAGTTTGAACTTTATCCCCCCAAGGGATAGCATAGACTGTTCAGGAAGAGATAAGTATTAGGAAAACTGTCTTGAAAGCCCAAAGGGAGGGGTTGGAGTGGGTGATGTCTTGGAGTACAGTCCGGCTCTAAGAACTTGGTGCTTCCTGACCTCCCACTTCCCAGCGGTAGAGTGTGAGCTACTTACCCGATGTTAAGTTGCTGCATCTGCATAAAGATGCTTGCTCAGGCTGAGGTGAGTGGATTGCCTGAGCCCGCGGGTTCGAGACCCGCCTGGGCAACTCGGCGAGACCCCCCCCCATCTCTACAATAAATCAAAAATGAGCCGGGCGTGGTAGCGTGCGCCTGTAGTTCCTGATACTTGGAAGGCTGAGGCGGAAGGATCCCCAGAGCCCAGCAGGTCGAGGCTGCGGTGGCCGGGAGCGGCCACTGCACTCCAGTCTGGACGACAGAGTGAGACTTCAACTCAAAAAAAAAATAAAAGATGCTTGCTCAGTCGTTCTTTCCTGCTTGCATAGTGTCCGGCCCACGTCATCCAGAGCAAAGCCAGACCGAGAAGCTAGGGAGATTGAACATCCTAGGGCCTCATCCCTTACATTTCTGTGGTTTTTATTTGGAGATTTTAAATCTCTAAATCATTGCGACTAAGCAAAGAGAACTGTAATTGTTCTTGAAAGAGCAATAAATTAGCTTCCCCAGAACAGATTTAACTTTTAAGAGCTGGCAGTCTTTTTTTAAAAAATATATTTAATCATTTTTTATCTTCCAAATTTTCCTAATTGGTAGATCCAAGGAATTCTCTCTCTCTCTTTTTTTTTTTTTCCAAAAAAGATTTAACACTGTCAGTCATTGAGGAAGGATCTGGCTTTCTGACAAGGATAAGTCCTGGACAGAATTGTGAATCATTTTGATTTTCTCTTCAACTCTGTTTTGGGTTCCTTCCTTCTAGGCCTTTCAACTCTGGCTTCATTTTTCTACGATTAACCTAATTTCAGTTTCAAACGTCTAGTGATTTTTGTGAATCAACAAATTCCAAAAGAAATGGAAATAGATCAAATGCTTGTGCTATAATTTAAATGCAGATTTTTATTATTTCTCAGAGAAATTAGAGAGTAAATGTAAATAAGAGATCAAAATGACCACTTTTCTGGGTACAGGTTTTCCTTCTGGGCTAATAGAAATGTCTTGGAACTAGATAGAGGTGATATCGTTGCACAACATTGTGAATGTACTAAATGCTGTTGAATTGTACACTTTACAAAGGTTAACAGTTCATTTGATGTGTGAATTTTACCTCAATTAAAAACAAATAAAACATTAATTAAACTTCAAGAGAAAACAAAAGACTGCTTCTCTCTGCCTTCAAATGCTGGAAGAAGTCTTCATCCATTTGAATACACTCACGTTAAATTTCTATGCCAAAATTGTTGCTCTATTCTGTTCCATTATTAGGAGAAGATATTTTGGACTTAAAAGTGTCTGCAAGGCAGAACTAATGAGGCAATTCTTGAAGGGGTAAAAGAGAAATATCTCTGAGAGTTGAGACACTAATTGTTTATTCTTAAGATGTTTCGTTTTTTTTACCAGATGGTAGACTGGCCTATACTTTGCAAAGTTATCACAATAAAAATTTGTTTTTTAAGTTTAAGAATTTAAACCACTGGATTTTCTTTCACCTATCATGCAATAGAAGTAGTAGCGGCTAGGTTGGAAAGTTTTTAGCCTATAGTAGCAGACTGCAATTGGAAATGATAATGTGGAATGAGTCCAGATGTGAGAACTTTAATGAAATGTGATCAGGGTAACAAATTTCATATATAGACTGTCTTTTATTAAAATAAGTTATTACGACATCCCTAAGCACCATTACCTGATGGGGACTTGTTTTAGGGGATGACTACATAGGAATTTGCAAGCAATTCTTGGTTTAATTATGAAATTTTATGGCTTTAAATTTCTTCCAGATTTGGAGACAACCATTTTAACCTTTCTACAGAGATGTAACTAGGCAACCAGTATAACACTTAACCAGTGCATAGCATCCAAACTTTGTAGCCATTGCTTCATTTTAAAAAAATACTATTTGAATATCTATTTTAGTTTTGGCATATGCTGCCACGTAACCTTTAATTTCTTAGAAAATATCATGCAAACCCCCAGCTGTAAAATGGTATGGTTCCTAGAAGCCCAGCATCCTCTTATGCCAATAAGGAAATGTGCTTATAAGAAGAGCAGTGTTAGTGTTGAGAGGTAGACACATGCAGTGTGTTTATAATTGGGAATTACAAAGGTAGGCTTCATTTTTGGTGTGTGAATTTATAAGAGTTTAAAACGAAATCCTCAGCAGGTAGTAATAATCATTTCTTACAATATGTTTTATGAAAAAATATATATCCACAGAGATGAAAACTAGATTTTATTTTCGTGAACTTGATTTTACTTTGCTGATTAGGTGGCAACTAGAGATATTTAGTTTGATCATTAAACAAGAACTTAGTGAAAGCTTTTTATGTGCCAGTCACATTGCCCGGTATATGCTATAGTCCTTTTCTATGATAACCATCATTTTAATTTTTTAATTAGCTTTTTTATTATTAAAGGAATATATGTGATTTCTTAAATTCAAGTAGTAGAGACAGGCATAAATGAAAAATAGAAGTTTCTTTCTCACCAACTTCTAGCGTCACTCCTTTCAAGTAACGACTGTTGATAGTTTCTTTCAAAAATTTTCCATCTCCGGGTTAGTTTGTATTGAAGGGTGGGTATGATAAGTGCCATTGAACCATCTGTTCATAAGCTTCTCTTCTGAGCTGAGTTATAAATTTTGAAACACTATTTGATGCTTCTTTTTGAAATGTGCCTTTTAAAACTGGAAGAGTAAAAATGTCAGAACCAAAGTGATGCTCACAGAGAGGGCTGGTGTGGCAAGAACTACAGTTGAAGAATGCGAATGTGTAATTTTAGCCTCCGTAACATTTACATGTGAAACTTAAGTAATAGACCTTCATGGTGTTCTTTGATGATTTCCAAAGTTGTCTGAAGTATATTATCTCCCTTTATCCTTTTGATGACCCTGTGACACAGAAATTGTTTACTTTGTTTGACAAAGGAGGAAGCTGTGGTTCCCAGAGATTAAGTAATTTGCTCATGGTCACACAGCTGACTAGTGACAGGATCACTAGAATCATGTCTTCTCCAAGTTTTAGTCTTGAACCAGACCAAGTTGGCAACTCCAAGAAAGAGAGAAGCCCAGGTACACCTCTGTGGCTTCTACAGTGAAAGGAATGGGTGCAGCCTAATGGAAGATCCAGCTAGTACCTAATCCTTCTGATTCTGCCTCTTGGGTAGGTTATTGAAGGCAGGGCATACAAACTAGGGTGGCTGACTCTCTCCTTACATCCTCAGTGGCTGCTCTGTTCCCATTTTGTTTGCTTGTTTGTTTACTGGCCACAGGCATGGGGACTTGACCCAAGCTTAGGAAGCTGTAGTATTTCATCCGCAGACCATGAGGGTTGGTCCAGAGGGTGGGTGTGTGACCAGCAGGGGCCAGTAGGTTCTTCCTCTGGACTTTTCCAGCTCAAGATGAGGGAGGGAGGAGAGGTCCCATCCTTTTTGGTCTAAAGCAGTAAGGATCATATAGGGTCATGTTTCAATCTGCTGAGAAAATAAAATCCAATGCACAGAGAGAAAGCAGAGAGAGGGAGAGGGAAGAGAGGAAAGGGGTGAAGGGAGAAAGGAGACAGAGAGAAAGGGAAAGGAGAGAGCCCAGTAGCAACTGGAGTCCACAGATTCAATCGATATGAGCCAATATGTATTTTCATTTTTTTGCCTAAGCTAATACAAGTTGCAACTAAAGGAGTTTTAACTGATATCTCCAGGCCTTAGTTTTCTCTCATCTGTAAATTGGGGTTTATAATATTTGCCCTGACTACATCAGAAATACTATAAGCATCAGTTGAGATAACAAATAAGAAAACCCTTTGTAACTTATAAAATGTGACACAAATGTAAGCCTATATTATTCATTGATATGTCACATTGAGTTAGGAAAAGTTGAAAGAATGAAATTATCACTCATTTGGAAAATAAGTGAGAGCTTTCTAAGAGCTATCTGATGTTATAAAGAGTTAAATGAAACTTACCATAGTCCCCAGATTTTCTTTTGAGAGCTCCTTTCAAATGCTCTGAAGTTCTAGTAGATATCCATACTCAGTGCAAGGATAGATCTTACCTTGTTGACTCAGCTTAATTCAGTGGGTTTCTCTTTTCAGTCTTCTACCTTATTCTATAACACACACACACACACACACACACACACACACACACACACACACCACACACACACACCACAACCCAAACAAAAAAGTAAACAAAATGTCATATTAATATGTCAACATTTTAGCCTTTTCTTTTCTTCTTTTTTAATTTTTAATTTTTTTATTTTAAAGATATGAGATACAATTCAGGGTTAGGTATACAAATGTTCATTATGCAGGTACCCTTGTTAATGAGGTATGTCCCCCCCACCCCAGGCAGACTCCCACTATTGCCAATTCCGCTTCCCCGCCCCCCTCCTGGCAGTTTCCCGCTACTGCCAATCTTTTTCTTATAGTATTATGATAATTGTTCAAGGTCTGGTTATGAGTGAGAACATGTGATACTCAGTTCTTTGTTTCTGTGAAAGATCACAGACTCTAAGTCCATCCAAGTTGCTGTAAAGGTCATGATTTTGTTCTTCTTTATGGCTGTGAAATATTCCATTGTGTGTATATACCACATTTTTAAAATCCAGTCCTCTTTTGATGGGCAGCACGGTTGGTTCCATGTTCTTGCTACTGTGAACAATGCTGCGATAAACGTATGTGTACAGGTGTCTTTTATATAGAGTGATTTGAGTTCTTCCGGGCATATTCCCAGTAGGGGGATTGTGGAGTTGTATGGAAGGTCGAATTTTAGATCTTTTAGGAATTGCCACATTGTTTTCCACAGAGGCTGTACTAGTTTACACTCCCACCAACAGTGTAGAAGTGTTCCCTTTTTGCCGCATCCCCTTTTCGCCGCATCCTCTCTGGCATCTGTTGTTTTTTGAGTTATATAGCCATCCTGACTGGAGTTAGGTAGTATCTCAGTGTAGTTTTAATTTGCATTTCTTTGATGACTAGTGAGGCTGAGTATTTTTTCATGTATATGTTGACTGTATGTATTCTTTTGAGAAATGTCTTTTGCCCACCTTTTAATGGGGCTGTTTGTTTTTTTTCCTTTTGGCGTGTTTGAATTCCTTGCAGATCCTAGATGTTAGGTCTTTGTCAGACATGCAGTTGGCAAATATTTTTTCCCAGTCTGTGGGCTGTCTCTCTGCTCTCTTGATGGTTCCTTTGGTTTTGCAGAAGCTTGTCAGTTTGATGAGATCCCACTTATCTATCTTATCTCTTATGGCATGGGTACTTGGAGTTTTGATCAGGAATTGGTTGCCTGTTCCAATTTCCATAAGGGTATCTCTTTCATTTTCTAAGGTTCTTATAGTTTGAGGTTTTACATTTAGGTCTTTGATCCTATCAACATTTAGAGTTGATTTTTGTGTATGGTGATAAGTAGGGATCTTGTTTTAATCTTCTGCATGTGGTCAGGCAGTTTTCCCAACACCATTTACTGAATAGGTTCTCCTCTCCCCAGTTGTTGGTGGTGGGGGCTTTGTCGAAGATGAGTTGGTTGAGAAATTGAGATTTTGCTTCTGGAATTTCTATCCTGTTCCATTGGTCTATATGACTGCTCTTGTACAAATACCAGTCTGTCTTTATTATTTATTTATTTATTTATTTTTTGAGTTGGAGTCTCACTCTGTTGTCCAGACTGGAGTGCAGTGGCCACTCCCGGCCACCACAGCCTCGACCTGCTGGGCTCCGGCGATCCTTCCACCTCAGCCTTCCGAGTAGCTGGAATTACAGGCATGTACTACCACGCCCGGCTGATTTTTTGATTTATTGTAGAGATGAAGTCTCGCTGCCCAGGCGGGTGTCGAACCTGCGGGCTCAGGCAATCCACTCACCTCAGCCTCCCAAAGGTGGGGGATTACAGGCTGAGCCACCGAGCCTGGCTTGTCTTTATTATTGTAGCTTTATAATAAAGTTTAAGTCTGGGAGTGTGATACTTCCTGCTTTTTTATGGCTGAGTATTGTTTTTAGCCTTTTCACTTAAAGGAGCTTTACAGACTCATGCCAAATAACATTTTGGCTTGATCAAAGAAAAATTAGCAAATAAATAAATAAACCTTAAGTAGCTAGTCTCGTTATACTTCACTTGGGAATGATTTAGTTGAGGTGATTCTGGGGATAGGAGTTTACTCATTTTGGGCTAGATAGGATCAGAGCCATCTTTTCCTTAATGGACTTATATCTTTGATATAAGCTCTGAGTAATCAAAATCTACTTGAGATGATAACTTATTCATGACACAAGAAACATCCCTTCACTTTTATAGCATTTTTCACTATATATGATAATAACTCTCAATGAGGGGAAACAGATGGCACCTCTCTGAAATCTAAGATTTGCCTTTTATGCAGTTTTTATTGTAGCAAACATCTTTCTTTATATTTGACAATTAGAACCAAAAAAAAAAAAAGTGGGTTAAAGCTTCAATCTAAGTAGAATACCATATGCAAAAATGGTTGAAAGCACCATGGAAATATGATGTAAAAGCATAAGGAAGCATGGTATATCCTACTGAAAATGTCTTGCATTTCTCACATTTGTAAATCTATGAAATATATCCACTGCCTTCACCCTTCTCGTAAGTCTGCATGCATGTACCTTCACCCTTCCACAATTGCCAACGTGTGTTGGTGTGAAGTTGAATTTGTGCTGTTTGACCACTCCACTCCACACCTCACCAAGCTATTGTTTTCTTTGCCTGGGCTTGTTATCAACCCCATGAATGTCAGTGTTTTTGTATAAATTGAGCACTTGGAAGACGTTCATATTCTGAATAAAGCATACTCTCAGCCCTCAGAAAATGTCATCTTTATTAGGAAAAATAGGCATCCTCAAACTGATTAATTTCTGTAGAGCTTAGTAAAAAGAGTATTTCCAATGATGTGTGCAGAGTACAGGAAAACTTCAAGGGACAATGCAGTTCTTCAGGGTTCCTTAGCATCCTTTGTCCCGAAGGGATGAGGGTAGTAAGAATAGGACCTCCTGAGGGCAGTGTGGTCTCCAGGAAAGGGCCAGGGAGCCCCAGGGATTTCTTAACTGGTTCTCCCACTTCCTCTGATTTCTTTCCCATGGGCACTGTTGATCAAACCCAACTGGAAAGCACAGAGCAAGGAAGCCTGCTACTGAGTCCATGCAGCTTAGTCTCCTGGGGCATAGAGCCTGGTGGAACAGGATGGAAAATGGATTTTGAGGGGCAGATGGAGGAAACACCACACAGTTAACCTTCATTATGAAGTCTTGCTTGAAAGAAATGGCAGAATTTCCCCACCCCCAAAAATATAGTCATCTTACCAAAAAAAAATTATTTTAGCTCACTTTCCTTAATTTTACCATGTTAGATCATAGTCCATGCTCAAATATACCCAAATACAATGGTGGCATTTAGACCAAGTCCAGTTTTCTTGTGGTGAAAGATGATCTAAAGAAAGTACACAGAGTGAGCAAATCACGCTATGCTTGCCCTATTCAGAGACACAGTTCAAGTTTGCTACAAAAAGTAGCTGGACACCTCAGAGCAACTTTAGATAGCCCCATTCTTGGGCCTCCGATAATCAAAGGACTGACTGTTAACCCCAAAGATGTGCAATGCCTGGCTAGTGGGTTGAGTGGCCAATTTTGACCAGCTTGCTTTTAATCTCAGATGAATTATTTTCATTTCTTTGACCCAGGGGCCAAGATTACTTGCCTTGATCTAATCTAGATTAACCACTCTGATCTACTGAACATAAATAAATCCACTGACTCAGATACATTTGTTGGAGAAGTATTTGTGGCAATACAAAATGATAGGCAAAAGAAAACAGATGTGGAATGCCACTCTAAAGCATAGGCTTCCTCAGGACGGGAAGATTCCCAGATTTGGGAAATGCTGGGAAACGTTGGGTCTACAATAGAATAGTGACACTGTGGGGTAGAGAAAAGAGCATGGACTTTTGGGTTAAGACTAAGAGATCTCAGCATGATACTGGCTGGGACCACCTCAAATTACTGAACTTTCTCAACCTCAAGTTTCCTTAAGTGTAAAATGTGAATACTATGACTTGCTATAAAATTAATTGAAATCATATATTCAAAATGAAGACAGTGTTTTCCATACAGTAGTCATGTAAATACTTTTTAAAAGGATTTAGATACTTTTTGAAAACAGCTTTGAAAACAGCTATATTGAAGTATAATTGATACATAAAAACTGCATGTTTAATGTATGCAATTTGATGAGTATGGATATACACACTTTTAAAAAAAACCTAACATGTATATATATATGTATTTTTGTTGTTGTTGTTGTTGTTTTGTTGAGTTGGAGTCTCACTCTGTCACCCAGCCTGGAGCGCAGGGGCATGATCACAGCTCACCACAGCCTCCACCTCCTGGGTTCAGGCAATCCTTTTGCCTTAGCCTCCTGAGTAGCTGGCACCATGCCCGGCTGATTTTTCGACTTTTTGTAGGGACAAGGTCTCTCTGTGTTGCCGAGGCTGGTCTTGAACCCAAGCAATTCTCTCACCTCGGCCTCCCAAAGTACTGGGATTACAGGCATGAGCCACTGCGCCTGGTAAAAACCATTATTTGTAAACTACCTTATTGAGGCATAATTGACATACAATAAGCGACACATATTTAAAGTGATAATTGGATGAATTTTGACTACATACACCTATGAAGCTGTCATTACAATCAAGATAATGAACACATGTATCCAGAAGTTTCCTCATGCTCCACAGTGATCTATTCCTCTCATCCCTGTACCAGCATAATTACATGAGATAAATCTATGTTGTGTGTGTCAACTGTTCTCTTCACTGCTAAGTAGTGTTCTACTGTATAGATATACCACAATGTTTGTCTGCTCACCTGTTGGTGGATATTATTCAATTCTGTTTTAATTCTCATTTCTCTTCTTTCTTCATTAATAGGATGAAAAACGTTTTTATAATTCCATGTTACCACCCCAACATCTTCATTAATACACCCAGGAATAATGCAGTTTACAAGAATTGGGTATAAATGTGGATATAACAGTAATTGTGTTTATTAAGACAAAAAATTTTTTTGAGATAAAGTCTTGCTGTCACCTAGGTTGGGATACAGTGGTGTGATCATGAGACTCCTAGGCTCAAAGAACCCTCTTGCTTCAGTCTCCCAAGTAGCTAGGGCTATAGGCCCAGGCCACCACACCCAGGGTTTTTTTTCTGTTTTGTTTTGTTTAAGTTGGAGTCTCACTCTGTTGCCCAGGCTGGAGTGCAGTGGCACACTCACAGCCATGCCTGGCTTTTAAAAAAATTTTTTTTATTGTAGAGACAAGGTCTCACCGAGTTGTCCAGGCTGATCTAGGACCTCTGGGCTCAGGGTCCCAAAGTACTGGGATTACAGGCATGAGCCATGGTGCCTGACCACACCCAGAGTTTTAAAAAAATTTTTTGTAGAGATGGGGTTGTACCATGTTTCTAAGACTGGTCTCGAACTCCAAGCTTCAGATGATCCTCCTGCCTTGGTTTCCCAAAGCTGTGGGATTGCAGGTGTGAGCTGCCATGGCCAGCCAGTAACTGTGTATATTAACTAGGTTGGGTTCACAGTTAAAGCTGGTGCCTTCTGCTTCCTAGGCTTGCTTATAAGCAACCTGGAGTAAACAGCCCTAATGTCTGTCAACTGGTGAATGGATACATAAAATTGTGGCATGTCCATCAGATGACTTATTCAACCATAAAAAGGAACAAAGTGGTGATACAAAATACAGCATGGGTGAACCATGAAGACATGCTAAACAAAAAAAAAAACACAACCAACCATGGTTGGCTATATATTATAGGATTCATCTACTGAAATGTCTAGAATGGGCAATTCTGCACAGACAGTAAATCCACAAAAAGCAAATTTGTGGTTTCAGGGGTTGGGGGAAGGGGGAAATGAGCAGTGATTGCTAATGGGTGTGAATTTTATTTTGGGGGTGATGGAATGTTCTGAAAATATGGTGATGGATGCATAATTAACAGTTTAATCTGTGACTGTACTAAAAGTCACTGTATTGCATACCTTAAAAGAAAAAGTGAATTTTATAGTGTTTTTTTGTTTGTCAATAAAACTTATTTTATAAAGGCAATCTGAAAAACTTTGGGGGAAAAAACATTCAAGAACAGCAATTAATTTAAATTGGCCGTTTTTTGGTTTGCTAAAGGGAAAGCAATGCTGTTTACCGCATCACTTGTGCTGCACCTGCATTCCCAGGTATTGAGCATAAGGTGGAATTTTCTAGACGGTGTTCACGACCATCCTGGGCAACCTAGCGAGACCTTGTTTCTGTTTTTAAATGAATGAATGAAATTTTTTTTAAAAAAGAAAGTAAAACTGTAACTTCTACAAATGAATTGCAGATAAAAATTAGTTCAGTATCATATTGTTTTGGTTTATTTGAGATGAAAAAGGTCCTGGAGCTACCTTGACTTTTTTTTCCCCCCCTTTTTAAAAATAGCATGCATTCAGATTATCTTATCACTTATCACTCTTTCCTCTAGCTTCACTTAGTTAACTAGATACAGGATATCCTGTCAGTAAAGCATCTTAGCTAAATCAGATTATTTATCAAACTCTAAACAGCAGCAGTAGATAGAACAGAGTGAGTAAAATAGAAGTCCAAATACTGAAAAATAATCCTCAGAAAGGAGAAGAAGCCAAGAGATCAGAATGAAGCGTGGTTTGGCTGAGGGTGCAACTTGGGTTACAGGCAGCTATGGAGGATGGGAGTGAGGACTGACTTCCTCCCTTTCTTACTGTCTTCCTTCACCTGGGGAAACATTGCCTTATTTAGAATATTTTGAGCTGCTCAACTGCTGTGAATCAGGACCAACATTGTAATATCTGGAAATAGGGCTCCACCTGGTCTACTTCCAACAAATCAGTGTTTCCCGGGTACACAAGATTTGATTTTGATTATGGTAGTTGAGAAAGAGCATTTTTTCCCCTGCTCTCAAAAATCTTACTAGGCAAGCTTTGAATGTTGGTGTCATTTAGTTTAAATCTCAAAGTAAATGACAAGTATTACTAACCCAGGTAAAAGTAAAACCAACGTAACTCTACTCAGAAACATTACCTTTGTTTTTTGCAATAACTTGGCAAATTAAGTTTTCCCAAGGTAACTTGAAAGCTTTTATGTCAATGTGTGTGTTCAGCTTGGATTTTCTGTTATAGTCTTAAATATATATATAATTTTATTTTAAAGATATGAGGTACAATTCAGGATGAGGTATACAGGAAAAGTTTGGGCCTCTCTTTGGTCCCCATTTCACCACATTTGAGATCAGGTACCCTTATTAGTGTTCTGTGCCCTCCCTTCTCTCTCCCCTGGTTTCCCACTACTGCCAATCTCTTTATTATAGTACTATGATAAATGTTCAGGGTCCACTTATGAGTGAGAACATGTTCTGTTATATTCTTCCCAGCTTCTAGTGCACTACAAAAAATTGCATAATTTTCCATTTTACTCTGGCATTTGGAAGTACATGGTTCCTAGCTATGTTTCTTTGAGTATTATTCTAGAAATACATTCACTCAGTTATTAAGCATCTATAACATAAAGTATATCTGGAAGATAGTTAAGTAACTTCTTTAGTAAGAGGATGGACTTTGTAGGGGAAGAAAAATAATTTTTTCTTCAACTTTCTTAGGTTGGAATGGACTCCTATAATGAAAGAGAGATTAACAAGAGAAAAACAAAGGTTAATTAACATGTATATTTCCTATATACATGGGAGACACTCAGGGACTGAGTATGGCTCTGAATTCCATCTTATGGACCATGTTCAGAGAAGAATGGTAAATTTTTAGAGAAGTGACAAGACGATGGCAAGAACTTTGAGTCTCTAGGTATGACAACTTGAGGAAGGCAAACCACTGGCAGATAAAGTCCAGTTAGTAAAGCTTGTTAATACAGATTTCTCTGGTACCAACTCTAGGCCACTAAGGGTCTAAATTGTCCTCAGTAGTTAACCTTTGTTCTCCCTGGTAGAGAGGGAGTGGGTAGAGAACAGGATACCTAATGTCTTTGTAAATAGATGTCCTGCTTTTAGGCAGGGGAGGGCGGAGAACTTCCTGTAACTGCTTCTTAATAACCTTCAGCTCAACATCCCTTCATCTTTTGGGGTTGCATATTCTGGTCTTTCACAGCTGCATAGGCATGAGTAGACATTGACCTAAATTCTTTCTTTCTCTCTGTGCGTGTGAGTATGTATGGGTGTGTGTAAAGCATATCACATGTCAAAAGAAGACATGCATGTACACACAGTACATTAAAGACTTTATTTATTTTTATTTTTATTTATTTATTTTTTTTAGTTGGAGTCTCACTCTGTCACCCAGACTGGAGTGCAGTGGCTGCTCCCAGCCACTGCAGCCTCGACTTGCTGGGCTCCGGTGATCCTTCCGCCTCAGCCCTCCGAGTAGCTGGAACTACAGGCGCGCGCTACCACGCTTGGCTAATTTTTGATTTATTGTAGAGATGAGGTCTCACCAAGTTGCCCAGGTGGATCTCGAACCTGCAGGCTCAGGCAATCTACTCACCTCAGCCTCCCAAAATACTGGGATTACAGGCTGAGCCACCGAGCCTGGCTAAGACTGTTTTTTTTAAAAACCTACATATGGACAGCCCCTTGGGTCCCCACCCACTGTGGGAGCTTTTCTGTGCTCTCAATAAATTCTGCTCTCAAAAATGAAATAAAATAAAATAAAAACTCACATACATTTCTCATCTTTTAAGTCCTACATGCCCCTCTCTGATTCCACCCTCCTTTTTTCTCCTTCCCAGAAAGCCACAATCTGGACTTTTGATTTATTGTTCTCTTGCTTTGACTTATATTGTCTAGTTTTGCTTGTTTTTTGAACTTTAATTAAATGAAATCATGCTTTTTCTCTGGCTTGGATTTTTACTCGTCATTACGTTTTGAGATTCATCCAGGTGGATTTGCATAGCTGTAGTTTACTCATTTTCACTGCTATCTAGCATTAATAAGTGTATCAGTATTGTTCTGACATTGTGGGAAATGTAACACACTTTAATTTATTCACTCTACACATTCGGGGCATTTGTGCTGTTTCCAGGTTTTGCTGCTCTACCATTCTGTATGTGCCTCCTACTCTACATTCAGGAGTCTTTCTAGGACTTTAGACCACTTTGGAGTTCAGTTGCTAGGGCTTAGAACATGCAGATGTTCAACTTGATGTTCAACTTTAATGGCTAGCCATTAGTGGCTACATCAATGAACTCTTCATCGGTAGCGTATAAGAGTTCCTGTTGCTCCGCTTGTCAACAGTTAAGTGTTGACAAGTTAGGTATTAAACTGTGTCATTCAGTTCTCTGAATTTTTATCTTTGCTAGTTTTGTTGCAAATATATTCTGAAGTTCTTTTTTTAAATAACAAAGAATTGTTTGGGTTTTCATTTTTAACTGAAAGAGACAAGGAAATAAATTGATCTTTGTTTATTACATTTGATGAAGTTAAATGGCCCATTGGTATAATATCCAACCTGAGACTTTTTCCTTTAAATTTTTTTTTTTTTTTTTTTGAGTTGGAGTCTCACTCTGTCACCCAGACAGGAGTGCAATGACCGCTCCCGGCCACCGCAGCCTCGACCTGCTGGACTCCGGCGATCCCTCTGCCTCAGCCTTCCAAGTAGCTGGAACTACAGGCGCACGCTACCACACCCGGCTCATTTTGATTTATTGTAGAGATGAGGTCTCGCCAAGTTGCCCAGGCGGGTCTCGAACCTGCAGGCTCAGGCAATCCACTCACCTCAGCCTCCCAAATGTGCAGGATTACAGGCTGAGCCACCGAACCCAGCTAAATTTTTTCTGTATTAGATGTTTTAAATTTATAAAAGTAACTTATTCTAGTTTGTTTTTTTTAATAAAAAGTTATATAAAGAAGTTCATTTCCCCTATTTTCCCTTATCCCCCTTACCCCAGGTAACTAATGTTAATGCTTTGGGGTATAGCATTCCACATTTTTCTTCTTGCTCATAAATATGTAATGAATGTATGTTAAGCTACAACTTATGAGATGGTCGTTTATTAGGTCACAAGCAGTTGAATATCAGCTGTTTTGGTCACATATATGCATATCATGTAGTTTTTGGGAACTTCTGAACTATAAGAGTGCTGTGCAACTGTGTCTTACATGTCAAATGTCTCAGCCATTCCCCTATATGGTTGATGTGGCTCTAACTCATTCTTGTTCATGGTTGCATAGTGTTCACTCCACTGCTCCTTATGGAGAGATATTCAGTTGTCTCCTTTGGTTGTGGTTGTGTTTCTTCTAACCAACCTGTCCTTACACACCAGTGCATCACTCTGATTGAATCTCCCAAAAGAGGATATTTGAGTCAAAGGGTACATGTCTCTTAAATTTTAAAATAAATTGCCAGTTTTCTCTGTAAAGACAGTTGTAGCAATTCAGACTCTCATCAGCAAGAATGAGACTTGTTTCTGTATCTCAGTCATCACGGGGAATTGTCACTATATCGAATGAAGACTAGTATTCTGTTCTAATTTGCATTTCCTTGAATTCTATTGAAGTCCTAGTGTACTTTCACATGATTTTTTGCATTTCTTCTGTGAGTTGTCATTTTGTAACCTTTGCCATGCTTCTATGAGGTTATGTTACTCCTACTTCAATATATAGAAAATGCTTACTTACTTGATTAGAATACCTTTTCTGCTTTACATGATGCAGTTACTTATTTCTTAGTTGTTCATTTGTCTTTGATTTTGTTTATAGTATCTTCTGCCATACTTTTTTGTGTTTCTTTTAATATTTAGTCTTATATGTCTGTATTTTGCCTTATGGCTTCTTCGTTTCTTGTCTTGCTTAGGAACCTTTCCTCCACTCAAGGTAATATAAATATCCTAACTCTTCTAGTATTTTTAAAAATATATTTTAGATGAATATATTAAATCCATCTAAAATATCTTTTGTATATGGTGAGATCCGAAGATAATTTTGCATTTCTCCTAATAGCCAGATCTGATGACACCATTTACTTTAAAAAAAAACCTTTTTATCTCCTGAATTGCAATGTTTCCTCAGGTGTATATTGTTTCCACATATACTTGGATTAATTTCTGTACTATCTATCTATCTATCTAAAGATGTGGGATACAGTTTAGGATTAGGTATACAAGTGGTCATCATACAGGTGAAATTTGGGCCTCCCATTGATTCTCACTTTGCCCGGTTTGGGTTCAGGTACACTTATTGATGTTATGTGTCTTCCCCCCACTCCCCTGGCAGTGTCCCACTACTGCCAATCCCTTTCTTGCAGTATTAGGATAAAAGTTCAGAATCCACTTATGATTAAGAACATGTGGTACTCAGTTCTTTGTTTCCGTGGTAGATCACTGAGTTTGACAGACTCTAAATCCATCTTGGATCTATTTTCTATTCCTATATCAATGTAATACCATCTTGATTATAATAGTTGTATTTTAGGTTTTAGTAGCTAGAAAAGTTTCCAGAATCTAGAAAAGCATGGTGACTCATGCCTGTGATCCTAGTATTTTGGGAGGCCAAGGTGGAAAAATTGCTTGAGGTGAGGAGTTCAACACCAGCCTGAGTCCCAATTCCTGCTGCTGCCCCTGCCGCTGCTGCCCCTGCCGCCGCCTCCTCCTCCTCCTCCTCCTCCTCCTCCTCCTCTTCTTCTTAACATTTCTTGGTATTGCTTGACATTTCTTTTCCATATAAACTGTCAACTCATTTTATTACATTCCAAAAAGAGAGAAACAACCATTGGAGATTCTGATTACAACTGCATTAAAATTACGTATTATTGGAAAGGATCAACTTTTACATTCCATTTGTCCATATGGAAAACATGTCTCTGAGTTCAAGTATTGTTTTAAATCCTTTCATGATATTTAATAATGGTTTTCAAATAGGTGCCAAGGCCTTCTTTTAAAATGCATTCCTCAATATATGCTGTTTTTGTTTCTTTTGGAGTCGGACATTTGGTAATAAATAATATAATGGCTAGATGTAAGATCAATATAAAGATAAATATCTTTTCTTCTCTTAATGCTAAAACTTGTTCTTAGACTAAAATACAGAAGAGCCCCTAGTTCAGATCCCTGGGGACAGTTGTGACAAGCTAGACTTGAAGAATGCTAAAGAAGAACTTTGTGCTACTTGACTTCATTCCAAATTTGCTACTATGGGTCAACATTATTACGGATGAAGGCTGCACTCTGAGCTCTGTGTGATGAAGCATATCATTTCTTCTTTTAGTTCTAAATCAACCATGATTTTGTTAAAAGTAAAATCCTAATGGGGAAACTCATTTTTATATTTGCATTTTAGGTTTTCTTTGAAGCATAGTTTTATCTGTTGAAAGAGACTCATTTGAAGATGAAAACCTCAAGATATAAGCTATTGGTAGGTAGAGGTAGACAGAGGAATCACACTTACTAGAGGCATTTTATCATCAGTTTTTAAAAAATCTACAGTACTTCTGTACTTATTTCTGAAAATGAGAATTTACAAGTAGAAATAGATTTACCTCCGGGAAGCTCATGGCCCAAGTAGCAATATAGATAGTCTTCTTCAGATTAAACAAACTGCCACAAAAAAATGAAATGTTTAATGACAACATCAACATCCAAAAACCAAGTCAAATAACTTTCAAAAGAACCCAACTAATTTTTAAAAGTTGTAACTTCAAAGAACAAAACTAAAAGAATAGAAAAAAAGAACAATAACTTTAAGATTGCCTGATACAACTTTTAAGACAACTAAAAAATCTCAATCAGAATTCAAACAAAATATTAAACTATACTTTCAATGAGAGAAAAGAAGATCTAAAGCTAGAAAACAAAAGCCATGTAGTGAAAATTGCAATATCACAATTAGGAACATTTCCAGAAGTAGTTAAAAAAAAAAAAAAGAGTTTACATGCAGAATTACTAAGTAGTTAGGAAAGCATATTTATTAACACATAAAAATGAGATGGCTTAAATAAAAATGTATAAATGATGCTAGACCAAAATGATCTATTTCTAGTTTGGAGCATAGTGGTTTAACTTAAAAATAATAGGAATAATTGTTTGAGCCAATAGAATAAATACATTTTTAAAAATCAAGAATTTAAGGTAGAAAGTATATCCAGAATTCATTAAAAACTTGGCCTACGTAATAGGAGATTAATCTAGAAATTAGCATCCAGAGAAAGATGCCAAGGCATTTACTTATAACATTTTCAAACTTTAGTAAGCAAGAAATCTTAAAACATCTGGAAAGAAAGGCCACGTAGTCCAAATAATGATTTCAGATGTAGCCAAAATTGAGACCATGAACTCCCCAAGGAAATGAAACAACATCTGTCTTCTCTTTATGGAAAAAATGATCCAGGCAAGATGTCATTCATCTGGGAAAGCTAAAGACAGATTTTCACATATCCCACCAACCCTCAATAGTCATTGACTTTACACTTTAGGTTCCAGATAGGAATTTTTTCACATTGTGAGTACCTTATCAAATCCTACTCTCAAAATGCAACACTATAAACACTAAGTAGAAAGGATCAGTGCTTCTGATCATCATCTCACTGCAAAATAAAATGTTGATCTAAAACTTAAAAGGAAGACAGGAAGGAAACTAATATTTAGGGAGCTTCTAATATTATGAACTTCTTTGTAATACATTATTTAATTTTGTCTTCAAAAACCCTGGTAGTATGATTCCCTTGTTTCAGCTGAGAAAATAGTCTCAAAGAGATTAAGTAACTTGTTAAGTAGTAGAGTAGTAGAATCAGAACTTGAATACGTGTCCTTCTGACTCCCGAGAAAAGTAGAAGTTTCAGTGTAACAGTCTAAATACTGAGAATGAGATATGACAAGGAAAGACTGTAAACCAATAGAGTTCAAATGCTCTTTCGTATCCACAGAAAGAAGCCTAAGAATTTTGGGTCTCGGTTTTACTATGGCTATAACTAGAAATCAACAGAAAATTGAATTTGATGATTTTCATGGTGTGTGTACATGCGGATCTGATTTAAGTAGGAATAATTTTACTTGATGCTTTTTTTTTTTCAAACACATTTCAGAAGGAAGGAAAGCATACATATAGTGCTTCATTAATACCTATAGCACTCATAAAGTAAAAATAAAGATTAACAAAAATAAGAAAAAAATAGTTATAATTGTCAGCCAAAATACAACAATCATAATAGATAGAAATTTACATATGCCATATAAAACAGATGCACTTAAAACAAAAAGCCGTTGGGATCGGTGGCTCAGCCTGTAATCCCACGCCTTTGGGAGGCTGAGGTGAGTGGATTGCCTGAGCCCGCGGGTTTGAGACCCGCCTGGGCAGCGAGACCTCATCTCTACAATAAATTAAAAAATCAGCCGGGCATGGTAGCGCATGCCTGTAATTCCAGCTACTGGGAAGGCTGAGGCAGAAGGATCGCCGGAGCCCAGCAGGTCGAGGCTGCGGTGGCTGGGAGCGGCCACTGCACTCCAGTCTGGGCGACCGAGTGAGACTCCAACTCAAAACAAAACAAAACAAAACAAAAAACCATGTATTAAAATACAAGGCAAGATTATAATATATTAAGCAATTAATAAAAAACAATAAAAATGCACTATTATTGCTGAATATAATAAGGCAAAAAAAGGATAAATATATGAGTTATATAATGATTAAAGCTGTCACAAATAATAAAATGAGTAAAGGGGGAGAGTGTTGCAAACAAAAGGAACAAGCAAATAATGTTCGCCGTAGAATGATATTAGGGTAGGTGCCACCGTCTTTGGGTGGCATCCTTTTTGCCACAATCAAGGAATGAAGGTTGAGTTAACATAGGATAAATTTCAAGAGCCATGAGGGCTAGAGGAGAACTTTGGTCTACCTCCTGCATTGCTAACACTAACTAGAGTTAGTCGGTATCTGGACTGGGATATACTAGAGTCAAAGCATTCACTTATAGCTAGGAAGCATATGAGTTTTCTTGGCTTGATCAACTAGAGAAAGAAAGAGACTTCATAACGTCAGGCAGTTGTAAAAGTCTTGGACCCTGCAGCTAATGAGAATGGAAACAAATGGAAGAGACAGGGTTGTCATGTTGCCCTGCTCTGGGCTAGAGGATCATAGGAGTAAATCTGTGATGTAAAAAGGATGGTGTTAGAATTAAGAGGTATCCCCTGGGCAGGCACTATAGATGGAATCAAGTTTCCAGTTGAACCAGCACTCTAGCAGTCACTTCAAAAAAGGTGAGATGGATTGTGAAGTTTACTGAAAAAGTTATTAAGTGGATGAATTAGGAATCAGATTTACTTTCCATGGACATAAACCCATCTGTAATGTTGCTTTTATTTATGAGTGGAGTACCATAGAGTTTAGGGTCTCTTCTCACCTGGCTCTGGGAGGGCAGAGAACTCGTTTGATGGACGGCTATACATGGTGCTGAACATGGCCAAGCAGGCAAACAATGTCATTGGCCCTGCCATGTTGGAGCCAGGGTCCCATAGGGTTGTGACAGCTGCATGCCTCACAGTGTGTTGAAGGCACAGTGTTTTAAGGCAAGGCAGTGTTATATCTGCATAATGCTAACATTCTTTTTAAGTTCTGCCTTGAAATGAGGTGGACTCGTGTGAAAGGGGCTCTACAGCAAAGAGACCCTCTGGCTATGGAGTTAACACTCCCTAACTGTTCTTCAGAGAATTCTTGCTCACTGGGTCCTGTTTTCTATTCATTTTATTTTCCATGCATGGTCTAGGCTTCTCAAGTGAGTTTTCTGTGTCCTGTGGTTACATATGTTAGAGACCATGGGTTCCAGTTTACAGATCTCATATTCTAAAAATTTTGGAGTAGCATTATTCCAACCATTTCCCTAAGCTGCCTTTGAGGCTAACATTACTGCTTTAAAATGATTATGAAATAGTTAAATTATACAGGAAAGGACAGAATTTTTTTCTTTCTTTGTGGTTCTTTTGAATGACTTACATGAGCAATTTTAAGGGTGGAAATTGCCCCTGCGTTTAGTTTTCGCTGGGTCTGACATATGGATCTGATGTGCATTGGGGCAAATATAGGAAGGCACACCACAGACCAGGCCAGGAGAAAAGATTGTTCTCATAGCTCTTCCTTCGCTTTCTTATCCCCATTTAGTAAAAATAAAAGATACAAGTAACATGAAACAAAGTTTAAAAAGATCACTCATTAACAAGAAAAGGAGAAAACTGTTAAATAACAGCTCCAGCCAAAGCCCGATGGAACAAACAAACAGCCACAAAGGACCAGAGAAAGTTCTTTGTCTGAATAAAAAATAACTAAAAATAGTACAATGTGTATTGAATACAAATGTACAATTCATTGCAAAGTCCTCAAACTCTGTAACTTTGCAACCTCTCCAATGAGGAATGCCTGTACCACCCGCAGGGAAAAACTGCCCAGCCAACTGCTTCGGAACAAAGGCAATGTCTTTTCTTTGACTACCAGTACAGCACTAGGACATTGTCCGTTCTCTCTTCAGTGTTCTTACTACAAAACAATGAGGATTTGGTGAGAATAAAATAGGATGTTTCAGACCACTAATTCATAAAGTCCTTCAGATTCTGATCTATTTCCCCTTCAGCAGCCAAGAGGAAAGATGGTAGGAAAGGAGAGAAAGAGCAGCTATGAGAAGATTTCTGTGTCTCATGGTACCTTGTTGAGCTTTGGGGAAACCCATCTCTACTCTGGAATTGACCTGCAAGGATGTAGATCCTAGTGTATGAGACTTTCTCTTTCAATGCTACCCTGTCTCCATAGCATACTTTGGATCTTGACCCCCTTCTGACAGAGTTTGCTCTAGGGCAGAAGTGTCCAACCTTTTGGTTTCCCTGGGCCCCATCGAGTAAAGAGGAATCGTCTTAAGCTGCACATAAATTATATAATATAGTTATTGTATATAAAGCCCTCTTTTACTTTTTAATATTTTCATTATAAAGTTTAGAAAAATGAGAATGACATAAATCTAGTGAGAAATTTGACCTTGTTTTGGTAAAACTAATCTTTCAATGTCTGATTCAATGGTAGTGGGGGCAAGGTGCGTTCTTAGTGCGTTCTCAAGGTGCTTGTCAGAAATCTTTGTTCAAATTTTGCTCTTCATGTGCTTCATCACTGAAAACAGCTGTTCACAAATGTATGTGTTGCCAAAAAGTGATGTCACAAATAAGGCGTGATGGTGAACTTCAGAAATGGAACTATTCATGGGGTCATGAAGAAAATAATCGCTGAAAGACACATGATGCTGAAAGATGTTGTGGGGCCGCACGACTAGCCATCCCAGGCTGCCTGCGGGCCACTGGTTGGACACGCCTGCTCTGGGGCCTCTCTGGGGACCTCTGTTCTTTCACCTCTACCAGCCTGTTTCTACCTGTCAGCTCTTGACTGGCGTTACCCTCTACAGGTTCCAACCATTCTCTAACTGAAGCCACAGTCTCTGAGCCAGCCCCCTCCCTTGGAGGTTTGGTCCATACCTAGCCCAGGCCTTAGTTGGAGCTGAAATAAGAATGGTTTTGACAGTAAACAGAATTGTGTTTATGTTCAAAACTAAGGGTGGAAAACGAAAAAATAAGGTTTTGATCTTGGTTTTTTGGGGTTTTTTTTTTTTTAGTTGGAGTCTCAATTCGTCACCTAAGCTGGAGTGCAATGACACACTTACGGCCACCCCAGCGTTGACCTGCTGGGCTCCAGCGATCCTTCTGCCTCAGCCTTCCAAGTAGCCAGAACTACAGGCACACCTTACCATACCTGGCTAATTTTTGATTTATTGTAGAGACAAAGTCTCGCCAAGTAGCCTGGTCTGGTCTCAAACCCATGGGCTCAGGCAGTTCAGTTACCTGGGCTTCCCAATAGTGGGATTACAGGCTGAGCCACAGAGCCCAGCCCTGATTTTGTTTTTTAATGTTAGTACCCGTAGCATAAAATTGACCAGCTTAACCTTTTTTCTGTTTATTTTTTTGAGTCTGAATCTCACTTTTCACCCAGGCTCAAGTGCAGTGGCAGGATCGTGGTTCATATAGCCTCAAACTCCTGGACTCAGGTGAGTCTTCCATCTCATCCTTCTGAGTAGCTGGGACTACAGGTGCACAACACTATGCTGGCTAATTTTTAAATTTTTTTTGTAGAGACAAGGTCTTGCTATGTTGCCTAGGCTGGTCTCAAACTTCTGGGCTCAAGCAATCCTCCTACCTTGGCATCCCAAAATGCTGGGATTACAGGTATGAGACACATTTTTTTAAGTGTCCAGTTCAATGGCATTAAGTACATTCACATCGTTATTCTACACCTGTCAGCACCATGCATCCACAGTATTAGTTTTGTCTCGCAAGCCTGAAACTCTATTCCCCATTGTCCTCTCCCCGACAGTCCCCAGAAACCACCATTCTACTTTCTGTGTTGATGAATTTGACTCTTCTACATACCTATATTTGTCTTTTTATGGCTGTTTTACTTTACTTAGCATAATGTCTAAAAAAAGTCATGCATGTTGCAGTATGTATCAGAATTTGCATCCTTGTTAAAACTGAATAACATTCCATATAACTATATACCACATTTTATTAATTCACCTATCAGTGAACACTTGGGTTGCTTTTACCATTTAGCTATTGTGAATAATGCCGCTGTGAACATGGGTGTACAAATATGTTTTTTGGTTATATACTCAGAAATGAAATTGCTGGATCATTTGGTAATGCTATTTTTTAATTTTTGAGTGTTAATTTTCCATAGCAGCTGCATCATTTACATTCCAACAGTTCACAAGGGTTCCAGTTTCTTTATATCCTCACTAATACTTATTTTCTGTTTTTTTTAGTAATCATTCTGATTGGTATAGATATTACTTCATTGACATTTTAATTTACATTTCCCTAATGATTAGTGATCATGAGTATATTCTTATGCACTTATTGATTATTCATATATCTTCTCTGAAGAAATGTCAATTCAAATCATTTTCCTAGTTTTTGAATTGGTTTTTGTTGTTGAGTTGTAAGAGTTCTTTATACCCCCTTATAAGATGTGGGATTTTCAAATATTTTCAAATATTCCATGGGTTATCTTTTCACTCCATTGATTGATCCCTCAGTGCACTAAAGTTTTTAATTTGATATAGTCCAATTTAATTATTTTTTCTCTTGTTGCCTGTGGAAAATAAATGTTATTTTCTCAGACACATAAGTTATAAAGATGTGTCCTCTGCTTGAATTCTTGGAAGTTTTCAATAAGAGCTGAGAAATCAGAAATTATGCTGTTATATGTCTAATTCTATGAACCCACCCCAAAACAGCTGTAATAAAGAAACTATATTTAAAATAATTAGGTCATAACCAAACAGTACAAAGAAATGTTTCGCTTTCAAAATTGTCTTATTTTTCATCCCCTCCTTCTCTGGACTTAAGATAACAGCTAATTGGATAAAAACGAGAGAGGTGGACAGTATTTGAGAATGGAAAGCAGGAAAAGGGAGTGGCTTTTGGAGGACCTGCAGTCTGCCTGGGGATTTGCATATATTCTTTTATTGATGTCTTACATGGGGCCTGAGGGGGAGGCATTGCTGTTGCTGTTTCTCAAGCTAAGGTTCAATGTCTTGTCCAAGTCACAAAGTTACTGAGCATCAGGGCTGCACTGGGGGCCCCCAGCCTGGTTTTTTCTAGCCCATCACCAAGTTAACAACTTCAGCTGAAGTATTTACCTGACACTTTATGGAATGTAACACAATTATTTTAAGACTGATTGGTGGTATAAGATTTAGCTTTCATGCATTACATATGTACCTAATCCCGACTTGTACCCCACATCTTAATAAGAAAATAATGTAAAAAAAAAATTAGCTTTCAAACAAAGAAAAATAAATAATCAAGGAGAGTGAGCCCTGCTAGATACTGAAAATCTATTATAAAGCTTCACAATTCAAAATGGTGTGATGTAGAACTAGAAATGGAAACATGATTATTGTGACAGAATAAAGAGCTCAAGAATAAACCTTCATATACTTCATATTTAATACTCCAAACCTAAACAATTGACAGGGGAAAATGACTCAGTGTTTTATCAAGGCTGAGATTACTGTAAGTTCACATTTAGAAAAAGTAATAGACCAAGTTTCATACTGGCTAGTTTTGTTTGATCAAAGGATTTGTGGCTGGTATGTTTGTACGTGTGTATTTGAATTCTTCTCTTGGGATGCCCAGGCTGCAATTTTCCAGGGACTCTACCATTCTCTATTACTCTCATCTTTTTAAATTTGAGTTTTTGTACCTGCCTGGTTCTTTTGGCATTTAAGATATTGACTTCTGATTTATACTCATTCTAGTGATTCTCAAAATTAAGCAGGCATCAGAACTCCCTGGAGGTCTTGTTAAAAATACAGATTGCTGAGCCCTAACCCCAGAGTTTTTGCTTCAATAGTTCTGGGATAGGGCCCAAGAATTTACATTTCTACCACGTTTCTAGATGAAGAGCAGTTCCTGAACCTGAGATAAGTACATAAATTGAGAATAAGAATTTAGAGACTTTTATACTTACAAACAAAAAAAAAACACTTCTGTTTACTCCAGAGTAATTTGGATCCTATTGAATCTAATAAGAAATCAGGTTATAATTTTTTTATGAATTTATTATTTTTTTTAGTGATATATTTTTACTGGGTTTTACGATAGTATCGGTTCACAAGGGATTGGAAATTAAAACAAACAAATGATCCAAAAATCTGCCCACAATCATGGGTAGTTTGTGAAGCGCTGTCACTGGGGTCTTGGCCAGCTGCCGTTTCCCTTGGTGGAGGCACGCGGTCTGGGGTAGCCCACAACCTACAAGCCCAGGAGCTTGATCTCATAGAAGAACCAAAGCTGACTGAAGTACAACTTAGACACAGGCTGTTAGGGCCCACAAAGAGCTGGAATGTAAAACCACATGCCATTGCCAATTTATTCATTTACCAAGAAAAATGAAACTACCAATTGGATAGGTTGTTTGTGTTGGCCTGCACAATGAACCGCTTCCCTGACAAGGATATATAATGGTGAAGTTATTGATGTGGTTCTTCTATGGTTTGAACAAGGACATCACTTAGCTAGGTGACAGCAACATCAACTAAGATCACACCATCAGTTTGTAAAAATCAACCAACGATTTGGAAATTTTTAGAATATTTTGATGAATCATTTTCTCCATAGTATATCACTTATGCATATTTGGATGTAGTTAATTCAGCAAGGAAGCTAAATCACAACCCAGAGGTTACTTGGCAAGAAAACAGAAGAAAGAGAATGAGTTATACGGTTTGTATGTTTAGTAACATCAGACTGTGTACCTACTGAAGACATAGTGCTTGGTATGCACATGCCAGGTGGACCCCCACAGACCCCTGGTTGGTACTTAGGTGGGTGGACATTGGCATTTGAAGCTTCTGTTGCTGATCCATCAATTTCCCCTTCCTCCCTGACACATGATGAGATTAATTCAGTCAAGTCACTGCTGTAGTCTAGTCAGCCATGTCTGGAAGCTATTCTGTCTCCACTGCAACCCATTGGATTATGATCGTCAAAGTCAACTTTTAAAAAGTTAAGAACATGAATCTCGTACAAATTTGTAACAACCACATGTCAAATTAACTCATTAAAGGAAACATTGAGTGAAAAATCTCAATGAAGGAAAAGAATGCTTAAATGAGATTGCCATGTTACATACAAAATGGGTTAATGCCCTATAGGACAATATAACTGTAACCTTTGAAGGATTTTTAAATTCAAGTAATTTGCATCTCTACCACTCAAAAATAAGTTATCATTCTTCTATAAGTGAACATCTAACTTTACAGAGTCTGGGACTTTATGTTTAATTTTTAAAAATGTTCTTCTACAATGTCAGATGAACCTGGGCTATAGTGTGATGTTGAAAGGGCACACAGTAATCTTTCTGCTTTCTTTCTGAGCTTTGGAAAAATTTTCTTAATAGTTTGACTACCAGAGAACAATTCTGTTTCTTTTTTCTTTGTTCTCTGGAAGAGGGTAGAAATAGGTCTAAGAGCAGAGCAGAGAGAAACTTTCACCTTTCTAAGTTCTTTCCAACTGCAGTGACTTGGCCTCTATTGGTTGTCTGATTGCCAGAAAGAATAGTTCAATATTCAAGATTGAATCAAAGCGATGGCATAAATGTATCCACCAGCATTTGTATGCTCTCATCAGCTGACTTTGGGTTTTATTTAGGTTAATATTCAGTCTGTACATGCAGAGCTCAAATGTGTTCGGAACATTTAAGGAGAACACCAATGTGTTCCTACATCCTGCCATGTTGACCATCTAAAATACTTGAGATTGCTGAAGATGTGCTATTAAGCAGACTTTAAGTTTGCGGAAATTATATTTATGAATTATCATTTTATATAAATCTGGTGTGTACTAATAGAGCTATATTGGGTGTTAACTTACTGAAATGTTTTCATACCAGTTGCTAAAGAGAAATTATCTCTTCGTTGAGATAATAAGGTATCTAATGGTGTCACCCATCCGTGGCCATGGAGGTGGAAATGGACCTGGGAGGAGTGCCAGCACAGATGCTGGCGGCCCCAACAGCCATTGAGTGTTCTGGGAGATGATACTGGAGGTGTATGTATGCCCTCCCTCTGCCCTGGAGTTGTCAGGGACTGCAAAGCAGGCAGTGCAGCCGGTGATACTCACAGCAGTGTTTTGGGGGCAGGGGCTCGGGGATAGAGCTGCAGAGGAAGTCAGTTGAGGTGTAGGCCTTCTGGGAGGCACTAGCATCCAGGTATATATACTTGTGTGAAAGACCCTGCAGTGGTGCCCAGCAGCAAGAAAGACATCAGAGATATAATGGTGAAGTTACTGAGGTGGTTCTTCTATGGTTTGAACAGGGACATCACTTAGCTAGGTGACAGCAGCATCAATTAAGATCACACCATCAGTTTGTAAAAATCAACCAACGATTTGGAAATTTTTAGAATATTTTGATGAATCATTTTCTCCATAGTATATCACTTATGCATATTTTAGGATGTAGTTAATTCAGCAAATAAAATGAAATTTAAATATATTTTGGTGAAATATTTTTGCTTTATTACATTACATATTGACATTTTATCTTGCCAGTTGTTAAATATTTTCATTTTGAGTATGACTCTTATTTCTGGCTATATAGAAATTAGAGTTATTTAACCAAACAATTAAAACTAAGACAAAAATAAATTGGGAGATACTGGCAATATAATAGGTATAAAGATTTATTGTCTAAATTTACATGAAGTGCTTATTAAAGCCCAAAATATGGCATAAGCCTCCTATAAGCAGATGGTTGAATTTTAATAAGCACTTTGTATAAAAGTAAAGGCAGGTGTAGGATAGGTTTCCCAAAGGCAGGGACAGTGTCTGGCATGGGCCTGGCTTTCTGGTCTGCCTAGTGGGGACTTGATAAATATTAACTGATTACATCAATAACTGAATCAATATATGCAAAACATTTCAGTCTCATCAGTAACTAAGCAGATGCAAATTATGATGATGAGATATAATGTCATAAGTATTAATTTATCCAAATTTTAAAAATAAAATCCAGTGCAGTGGAACCACTAGGGAAACAAAGGCTGTGATCACTTTCCAAAAGAACCTATTTAATTTATTACTAGCAATCAGAGATACTTACATTCTTCAATGCATTTTAGGGATTTACCCTCAGGTAAGGAAAATGAAAACTTTCTTCAAAATGTTTATAGTAGACTTATAATAGCAAAATCTAGAAGCAATCCAAATACTCAACAGCTCAGTGGAATATTATGCAGTCATTTGAAATGATACACATGAATCATTATGTAATTCTTATTACATAGAGAAGTTTAGAAGACATGTCAATGAATATACATGTTATTTGTAACCACGTTAAAAAACAACACGACATCTATCTATGAAAGAAAATAGAAGAAGCAATGGAGAATATCTAGATGAATGTTTTGAGTGTCATTTTTATTAAGTTGCTTTGCTAATGAATGAAGATGAAGTCTTAAAACCTTATCTCCCTTACAGATTGCTAATTTTGAAAGTGATTATAGATCAATATTGGTGCATTAAAATTTAACCCCACATTTATTTTTATCAAAACTAAAGATTTACATTGTTCCCCACAGATTCATACCTAGGTGCAAAGTGATGGTGTGTAATCACAATGTTCAGAAGTAGTTAATCGCATTCAACAAGATTTCTGGGAACAAAGTTCAGTCGATCCTTGTTATTAGAAGACTCTGTATTTGGGAACTTGCTAACACTTGTTTGTAGCCATGAAAGTAATACTCATGCCCTTTCTCTGTCAGTCATTCCCAGAGTGGTGACAAACTTGGGTTATCCAACATCCATGTCCCCAGCAGTGGCCAAACTAAGGGGACGCTCTGCCTTTTTGTTTTAGCTCTTATACTATAAACACATGTCCTTTTCACTGTTTAGTACCATGTGTTTTGGGGGATTTTTTTTGTTGTTGCACTTTTTTGCTTTTTTTGTTGTTGGTGGTGGAGAAACCCTGTTTATAGAGGCCCCAATCTTAGTGCTGAAGTACAATTGAGTGTTCATCAGTACAAGAAGGCTGTTGTTATTTGAGTGGTGTAGACCTGCCCAGTAAATCCCGAGAAGATGTCGTCAGGAACCTTAGTAAATGCATCCAATATTCCTGTGTCCCTGCAAGGTCAGAAAGTGCTAACTATCACCAAGTCTATGGTTTCAGAGGAGCCCAGGTAGTGACAGTGGCTATGCCTTATCACTTATTATCAGAGGAAAATACGTGTATGCCTATATTTCCCTTAGATGCCATGCTTAAGTGTTTTGGGGCAATGTTTTAGAACATAGCTACCACAAATAATGAGAATTGACTATGTGGTTTGAGTGAGGATGTGGACTTATGTGCTCACATCTGCTTAAATTCTATTGGTGGTATTCACAATCTTGAGCAAGGCAGAAAAAGACATCTGTTTTTAGGTTATTGTATTTTTTTTAAAAAACTCTTCTTGGGCAACCCCCTCGACTTCCCTCCCACTGTGGGAGCTTTTCTGTCCTCTCAATAAATCCTGCTTTCTCAAAAACAAAAAAACTCTTCTTGTGGCAGTGAGCATATACAGCTCTAGACCTCTAGGACCTTCAGTCTTTTGTGGTTTTTCAGATCTCTCATTCCTTTTTTTTTTAAGATCAATAGGAATATTGTTATTTGAGTAGCATAGACATGCACAATAAATCCTTAGAAGATGGCAGGAACTTTTAGTAGATGCATATTTGCCCTTGTATCCCTGCAAAGTCAGAAAGTGATGACTACTACCAATTCTGGGGCGGGGTGGGGTATGGCACTTGTGAAGAGCCCAGATAATGTCAGGGTAGCTGTGACCCAAATCCTAACCAGATAGTCTATGCTGGAAATAATACAGACTCAAACCTCAGAGAACTGTGTTCTGTTCCCAAGCTCTGTCCGCTGGGCATTTCTCAGTTACAAGCAGTAGTAACCACATTTGGTGAACCTTAAAAGGAATTTATCAAAAGGATATGCAGTGCTCACAGAATCTTTGGGAGAGCTGGAGAATCTTTAAATATGGAGAATGGCTATTCAGAAATCACACTCAAATCATACCAAAGCTGGTCCAGAGAAAGTGTCACTTCTGTCTTTACTGGACACAAACACATGACTCACATAGCCAGCACCTGACACTGGGTGCTCATAAGCTATCACTGGAATTGCTGTCATAGCTGTCTCTGAAAGCCCAAAGGAGCCGCCATCACACCCAGACCCACCATCCCTGATTCTCCACATTATCCAGTTCAGAGTCTGGCAGGAGCCTGAGTAATATACTACCTGCATTGTAGCTCCAAGGGAGCCTGGGAAACAAATTTCAGCCTCAATCTCAAAACTTAAAATGGAGAGAGAAAGGAGAGGAAAAGAATGATAGAAGTGCCTTACCATCTTGCACTGCCTGTGTTAGAGTTCTTTGCAGAGAGGGAGTCACTTGTGGTTACTCAGAGCGCCATGGGGACATGTTGTTGGGATCATGATCTGCCCTGGCCCACCCTCCCAACCAAGGCAGCTGGAGCATGTGACTTGTGGGGGAGCCTGGACTTCCCAGGCTGCTGTAACTTCTCTGTATAAATTTTCCTTTCCCACCAGTGTTGATGGGGGGGGGGACGGAGAGGGAGTGAGGGAGGGAGACTGAGACTATGTACAGTGATAAAAACCAATTGTAAAGAGATACCAAACTTGAAGCCTTGTGACTCACCGATGTTCCAAAAACATGCATAAAATCAAGGATCTAAAGATGTTTGTATCCACAGCGGTTGTGAGATTCCAATACGCTTTTCCGTGTCATATTTTTGTCTTAGCAAGTTTTTGATTAGCTTCATTTCTTGAAAAATTATTCTTAAGAAGGCCCATTGATGTATAAGTCATCTTCAAATAGTTTCTATGTCTGCCTGACTGCCCAGCGACCTGGAGGCACACAGAACAGGATGGTTTGGATATTATGGGTTTTGATGGACCTTGACAGCTAATATATCTACATTAAAAAATAACTTTTGCCATTTTATTTAATTATTTCATTGTCAGTTTCTTGTTATGTGCGGAGTTGCAGGAGGTGGGGGAGGCTGTACTCTCCGCACCTTTTGGCCTGGCTGGCTCCCAGCATCCATACCTCTTTATCACCCCATCACCCAGGGACTGGAAGTCATTGGTTCCAAATAATTATTACCTTTTTGCTCTGGCCTCAATCTTTAGAAAATTCTGATCTTGCTTCTCAGATGCTTGGAATTCAATACTGTTTCATTTGAAAAGAGTCTTGTGTGTAGAACAGTTTTTAACTATTTTACATTTTTATTGTGAGACAGTTACCGTTTTCATTCTTTGGAGGGGGGATTTGTAATTTTTGTTGACCACACAGATGAAAACTGTAGTAGATAGGTAGCTTGAAAATAAAAATGATAGTCATTTGGGTTAAAGTCCCAATAAAATATTCATCCTAAATACTTCACTCCATTTTGGCTGAACTTTTCTGAATGCAGCTTTAGATTAAAAGTGAAAAAACAAAAGCAAAAATAAATTTAAAGAGTTGGGTCCATTTTAGTTACACTTACTTTTTTCGTTTGAATGGAGACAAGCTCAGAAGGATGGAAACGGAATACAACGTAGGAATAGCTAGTTTAGAGGGGGTATTCTTTGGCAGGGTGCCATTCAGGACAACAGAGACCTAACACACATAGCATTTTCCTTCACCTTTTAGACAGTAGGTTCAGAGGGGACAATTACTGTCACTTTATTTCTCGGACGTTACTAGAATCCAGGCTTTTCACAGGAGACAAGACTTTCTATTCTTGCCTTTCCTCTGACCATCAGGAGCTCTGCCCTGTTCCTTTTTTTCTCTTCCTTCTTTATTTTACTATTTCATATTAAATTTTTACCTACTAGGCATGAAGACAATGCAGTACATTTTATGTACCATATTTAACGATGTATAGTGAGTTTGTTCTTTCTTTTGTTTAAAATGTGAATTCTCTGAATGTAAATTTATACATGAAGCATGGTTTGGTTTAATCAATATACTGAATTTTTTTAGGAAGTGGGTGAAAACGGATTACATCTTAGTGGAGAATGAAACATTTTTTATCTCACAGTGACATCTGTAGAACAATGATCTCTAACATTTTGAACGGCAAAAGTCTAAAAAATTTTACAAATCTCAGTATATTGTAGGATAAGAGAGGTACTCAATATCCATTGGTTGAGAAAGCTATTGATTGGAAAGTGTTTTTAAATGAATCTGCCTCGGGTATATCACACTGCCATCTCCCTACATTTGTGAAAATAGAGGAGCCTGTGTGTGGAATATATTTTGCATGCAGCCTGTTGAGAATCCTTTGCAGAGACTCCATGACTGAATCACTGTAAGCCATGCTGGAGGCACAGGCATGACAGCTGCTGGATTTTATTCAGATTGGCAGCCACTGCCAGGTCTCCTTGGACCAAGCTGGCAGTGAATCGGTGACGCCATGGGAGAGATTGGTTCCTTCTAGACATGCTGGCTGTGGTTCTCTGAACTCTCATTGATTTTGAGGTGCCAATTCATTCACACATTCTTTATAGTTATACAAAAATGCATAATATGTGTACAGACCATTCTAAACAGAACATAAAAGCCATCCTACAACTATTTGAACAGATGCTTATGACTAGACTCAGAATCATTGAAAATATGGGTCTTGAGTGGAAATATACCAACAATAATAGCAGAAAAAATTTCTACAACAATGAGGGTTCATTTCCCTCTCTGCACTTGGTGTTCAGCAAAATTAAACCTACATTCAAAGGAGTCCATTTCTTTTTTTCATTAGAAATCCCACTTAGCAATATAAGAATGAACAGCCTTCTCCAGTGTCCTGCCCTTTTTTCTTCGATAGGGTGTTCATCTGTTACATTTAATTGAAATCGCTCCCTGACTCAAAAATGTAACAGTTTGATTGAGCCAGATGAACAAGGCAAAGGTCTTTTTAAAAGCATAGCATTTTAATTTGAAGGTTGGCTAACCAATCAGTTCTTGGCTTCTGTGATCCCAGTGTCCTCCCTTGGATTCAGTGCCCCTTGCTCTCATCATTAGTGGTATCCTCCTGAGGACAGAACAAGAACACCCTACACTCACTGTAGTTGCTCATCTTTGCCAGTTTGACATTGTACAAAGAGAGAACCAATGTGAGACTCAGTTTAGACTATGAAGATGAGACAGGCATTAAAAATTACAGAGTGCATTGGGTCCTGAATTAGTTATCTGTGGCGATATAACTCACACTTAGTGTCTTAAAACAACACACATGTATCATCTCACAGTTTCTGTGGATCAGGAATCCAGGAGGGGTTGGACTGGGTGGCTTGGGCACAGTAGGTCCCAAGAAGCAACAGTTAAGGTGCTGGCCAGGGCCTAGCTGGGTCTGGAGGATTCGGTTCCAAGCTCATTCGTGTGGCTATTGGCAGGAGGCCTCAGTTTTTCACCCAGGGCCCTCTCCATAGACTGCTCACAATATGGCTTTCTCGAGAGCAAGTGATCCGAGAGAGAGAGAGTCCAAGACAGAAACCACAGTCTTTTATAAGGTAATTTTAGAAGTAACATCTCATCATTTCTGCCACATGTTATTGGTCATACAGGATTTGAATACCAGGAGGCAGGGATTATTGCAGGTCAATTTAGAAGCCGGCTACCACAGGTTCAAATGATTAGCTTTTCTAGAAACCATGGATAGCTGCATTCTTTGTAAGTCTCTATCTAAAGACAGGCTCTTGATCAAGTTAATAGTAATTAGTTATCATATTTTGAAAGCAGTTTTTATGTTTTTGCTTTTAAAATGTCCATTTGTGTATTCTATCTGATCTCTGAGAAAAAAATTTTAATTAAAAAAATTTTATGAATCAATCTTGCTGTCCATTGAAAGTGGACTTAAAAAAAAAGTGGCACGTGTACATGATGAAATATTATGCAACCAGAAAGGACAAAATTATGAACTTCTCAGCAACTTGGATGGATTTAGAGTTTGTAAAGTTCAGTGATCTATCATAGAAACAAAGAACTGAGTACCACATGTTCTCACTCATAAGCAGGCCCTGAACAATTATCATAATACTATAATAAAGACAGGCCGGGCTCAGTGGCTCAGCCTGTAATCCCAACACTTTGGGAGGCTGAGGTGAGTGGATTGCCTGAGCCCGCAGGTTCGAGACCAGTCTGGGCAACTTGGCGAGACCTTGTCTCTCCTGTAAAAATTAGCTAGACCTGGTAGCACTCGCCTGTAGTTCTGGCTACTGGGAAGGTTGAGGCAGAAGGATTGCCAGAGCCCAGCGGGTCGACACTGTGGTGGCCGTGAATGTGCCACTGCACTCTACCCTGTGCGACAGAGTGAGACTCCAACTCAGAAAAAAAAAAACAAAACTCTAAGAAAGAGATTGGCAGTAACCAGAAGCTGCCAGGAGAGTGGGGGACACACTTCATCAATAAGAGTACCTGATCTCAAACCAGGCAAAGGGAGGTCCAAACTTCACCTGTATGATCACCACTTGTATTCCTAATCCTGAATTATATCCCACATCTTTAAAATAAAAATAAAAAATAAAGTTTTAAATGTAAATATCATTATAATGAAGTAAAATATAAAATCTGTAAAGAATACTGGGTACAATATAGATATGCAAAGTTTCATATTAACTCCTTATAACCATATTTATTAACATATACCAGGTTACCCCCAAAAAGACAGACTGAAGCTCTTTGCAAACAAAATTGCAAAGGTAACTTTTAACATACTTAAACTAATTGTCTTGTGTACATACTTTAAGAGATGTTACCTATGTATGACTTTTTGAAGTTGAATTACTGTAGCAATTTGTAGTGTGGCGTTTGCTCAAAACATGGCATTAATAAAATGAATGTTAGCATCACTATGTGACAGGCAGGACAGTCAAAGAAAATGGCAGAAACATGGTTGTTTGAGGAGTGCAACACCATTTTGAAGGGGTATTTGAAATTCGAGAACGTTGTAGAAGGACAAGGACAATGGAGGCGTGAGTATGTAACCGAACCTCCAATATGCCTAACAGTTGCATGCATTCGTGAGAAGTTCGAGACGCCTGGTGCTGTGTGTGATGTGCACCAGACAAGATGCGGTAGGCCTCACACAGCAACAAGTCCTGCAGTTGTTCACCATCATCAGAAGTGTCTGGACACTGATGGTCACCACTCTGAGTACCTCTTGTCATTGCAGAAGTCAGATGTGACTTGTATTCATCTTTTGTTATTGGCATATATTGAGTATGACACTTTTAATACAGGTTTTCCTTTCCTAAATTGCGTATACATTTTTTTGGCGCCCTCTGTGTTTATATATGGTGATAAAGCATATTTGTTTTAAAAAATTATATTATTCTGAATCTTGCTTTTTTTCACTGAACAGTATGTTGTGGATATATTTCAATGTCAGTATACCAAACGCAATCTTTTTACTAGCAGCATGGTATTCCATTGAATGACTTACTACACCAAATAGAATAACTTTACCAGAATTATGTAACCAGTGCTTACTGTTGGGCAGTTGAATTTTTTCCTCCAACCTTTTGATCGAATAAGAATTGTGGCTGGCAAGGTGGCTCACACCTGTAATCCCAGCACTTTGGGAGGCCAAGGCAGGAGGATTGCATAAACCCAAGGAATTCAAGGTCAACCGCGGCAGCATAGCTAGACCTCGTCTCTACAAAAAAACCAAAACATTAGCAGGCATGGTGGTATGTGCCTGTAGTCTCAACTACTCAGGAGGCTGAGGTGGAAGGATCCCTTGAGCCCAGGAGTTCAAGGCTGTGGTGCCATTGCACTGCAACCTGGGTGGACAGAGTTAGGACCCTGACTGAATCATGCTTATAAATATATCTTTGTGTTCTGTATGAGAATTCTTCAGGGTAAATTTTGAGAAGGTAAAATTCTTGAGTGAAAGGGTATATGCATTAAAAACTTCCCAGATATTGCTGAATATCTGCTAAAAATATTATGCCTAATTACACTCTTCCCAGTGGTGCCAATAACATCTGCCTTCTGAAGTCAGCCTCAATTCACTTTGATACACCTTGCTGTGATTTTGAGGAAGGAATGGTGTACTTGGCCAAGGAGTTTAAGACAGAAAGAATCAAAGCCCTGCTGTGTAAGATCCTGGCAACCATCAGGAACTGTGGAAAGGACGCTGTGAGTGCTGATTCCTAGGCCACAGCCCCCCATCCACAGTGCTGCATGTGACTCCAGGGCCCACATTGACTTTTCCACCTTAAGTATGAACATGGGCGATGTTTGCGCAGCTCATCTCTTAATGAGATAAACGCTGATGTCTTTAGGTGTTTGGACATTGGTGAAGGCAGAAAGAGCTAGGAGTGAAGATCAGTGGATTGTGGAAAGCCAGCTTTCCCAGTTTTTCCCAACAGTCTGCCACTAGTCCTTTCTGAAAATCTCACCATTGCTTTGGCTGATATCTTGGACTCAAGACCCTTTAAACAACATCCAAATTGACAGAGAAAAGTCATGCATTGTATTAGCCACTGATGTATAAGCAAGGTTAATGTTTCACATGAGTTGAAGAGACTAGGACTCTGAAAGAATGGAATTCATTCATGGGTTAATTCAACAATGAATAAATGTTGAATACCCACTGTGGGCCAGAAATTACAATAGGCCTTACATATAAAATCATGAGCCAGCCAGGCTCGATGATTCAACCTGTAATCCCGCACCTTGGGAGGCTGAGGTGAGTGGATTGCCTGAGCCCGTGGGTTCGAGACCTGCCTGGGCAACTTGGTGAGACCGCATCTCTACAATAAATCAAAAACAAAATTAGCCGGGTGTGGTAGCGCGCACCTGTATTTCCAGCTACTTGGAAGGCTGAGGCGGAAGGATCGCTGGAGCCCAGTAGGTTGAGGCTGT
>NW_007257564.1:275171-281856 GCF_000164805.1 Carlito syrichta
TCTGGCCACTGCACTCCAGTCTGGGCGACAGAGTGAGACTCCAACTCAAAAAAAAAAAATTATGAGCCAGCCTGGGCACAGTGGCTCATCCCTGTAATTCCAGCACTTTGGGAGGCCAAGGTGAGAGGATCGCTTGAGCCCAGTAGTTCGAGACCAGCCTAGGCAACACAGCAAGACCTTGTCTCTACAAAAAAAAAAAAAAAAGATGAACCGGGCATGGTGGTGCACACCTATAGTTCCAGTTACTCAGGAGGTTGAGGGGGAAGGATCGCCTGAGCCCAGGAGATCGAGGCTACAGTGAGTCGTGATCATGCCACTGCACTCCAGCCTGGGTGACAGAGTGAGACTCTGACTAAAAAAACTGTGAGCTAAAACAGGCATCAACATGGAGCTTCCTATCTAGCAGGGAAGACAGACAATAATCAAATAATAAAAAATATATATTTAAATGTAATTATGTCTAGGAATGTATGGTATTCCAGAAAGCCAGGAAGATGGAGCCCTAAAGGATGAATGTGGGGTCCAGAAAAGAGATCCTGGAAGAATCACAACAGGCAGAAAACCAATGAATAAATAGCATGCGTGCAAAGGCCCTGGGCTCGGAAGAAGTTGGGTCATTTGAGACACTGAAAAAGACCATTGTGATCAGAGGGAGTCATAGCAAGACAGACTGAAGAAGGAGCTAAAAGCCAAATTGTGCAGGGCCTACACATTTTATGAGAAGGAACAGTTCAAAAAGAATTCGGGATATGGAAATGTTCAAAAGACAGATATGGGCTGGAAGGAAGAGATCTCATTGTCTACCTGGGCTTCATGGGCAAAACACTGCTGTGCTGTGCTCCCTGACTGTACACAGTACACAACCCAGGGGCTGAGGCGCTGCCAGAGTCTGCCTGTTTACCTCATGGACTTCGAAGTCTGTTTTCCTTTCAGCGACCTGGGAAGATTGCAACAAAAGTCCATGCCTCATGTCTCATTCTATGAACTGAATTACAGAGCAAAGACCCCGGTGTGTCTGGCAAACCTTAGTCCATCTCCACCCTACCCTAAAATGTTCAATGTTGTAAAAACAAAACAAAACAAAAAACATGACAGCATGCCTCTAAAACAGCACTTAATTGACATAATATGGGTCACCTATCTACATGGAATTCACTGCCAAAGCTTTCAGAACAACCTACTTTTCCTCCCTTTTGTCTTTAGTTTTTGAACTTTTGAAATACATTGCCTCTGTTCAAGTCCGTTTAGAGCCATTATTAAAACAAGAGGTGTACAGCTGAGAACTGTGCTCCTAGTTCAGAATTTGTCTGGCATTACCGTTCAGGGGTGAGGCGGGAATGTGCTCAGTGCCTCGGCAGCTGGGTCTGGGCCTGGCAGGACTGCTCACCAAGCTGGTCAGCTTCAGCATGTGCTGTACTGTAAAGCGAAAAGCATATCATGACTTGGTGTCATGCTTTCATGGGACAAGTTTTATTAAAACGGTTAACATGTTCATGTATGTGTATGTGTGTGTGTGTGTTTGGGGTGGGGAAAAATACATAAATTCTGTTATGGGGCAGGGGAAGAAAATGTTATCAAGACCTGTGAGAATACTAATTTAGTGTTCTCGTGTTTTGACATTGGAAGCCCAGAGCAGAATGGTCAAGGCTGTGACCTTAGAGATCCCTTGCCTGAATTCAAATCCTGCCTTCACCACTTACTAACTGGGAAATCTTGAAAATTTAGTGAACTTCATCTGAACTTTATTTTCTTCATCTATAAAATAAGAATAATGGCAGCCTTTTCTTCTGGGATTTGTGTTAGGATTAAAGCAGTTGAGGTATGAAAAGAGGTTTGTGGAAAGTAATTGCTTCATGCATGAAAACATATAGCTAACAGTATCAGGCAGTATTCTAAGTGCTTTACATATTTTAACTTATTTAATCTCCCAAGATTCCAGAAAGTATGTGCTATTATTATCATCATCACCTCTTTCAAGATGAGGTAATGGAGGCACTGAGGTTAGGGAACTTGCCCAAGATTGTGACTTAGTACACAGCAGAATCAAGCCTCAAACTCGGGCAGTGGGGTTCAGAGTCCAGGCTCATAACTGCTTTGCTGTGCTGCCTCTCAACCACACATGAATGTTAGCTTCAATATTATTGGGAGATAGAGAGGAGAAAATGGCGGAAATATGGTAGGAATGGCCAGACAAGAATGAAGAGAGCACTAAGAGTTCCTTGTACCTCAGGCAGGACTGTGAGTTGCTCCCCGCCCGCACACCTCCTGACCTCTCGCCCGTGGCCCCACAGGTCCCTGAATTCTGGTGGCTCAGCTTAAGTACTGAGTGCATCCTGATAATGTTACACCCCCACTGAGTCCAGTTAGGTGTGGGAGCGACTACCCATTCCTGCTGTTGCTATCGCTGCCTTAGTGAGTGAAGGTTGACCAAGGGTCTTTCCAGCGACACCCCTCTTATGGTTTGAGTCCTGCCCACTTTCATTCCTGCTGGCCTTCTTCAGACAAACTGGACATGCAAATTCCCAAAATAGAATTGCATGATTGACCAAACCTGACATTCTAGAGAGAGTTATTCCCTACAGGGTTACCAGCCTATATTCTTTCTTCTAAGATGTCAATGGTTCCAATATGAAGTCAAAGGCATCACATGGGGGAACAACATTATGTGGGCAATTCTTTATAGAAACCTTACACCAAATATTAATCTGCAACCCGTGTTCAGCTGTCTGGCTTGCTTTTGTTGTTATTGTTGTTATTGTTTCCTTGAGGTAGAAGATTGCCCGGGAAAAACCAAAACAAATATTTCAGTCAAACTGTAGAAGTTCACTAACTCTGCAGGGAATTAGTTACTTGAACCCGTAATCTTATGACTCTGCCTTCACAAAGATGCTACTGCTGAAATGTTCAGGGATAAGGTCTCATGATACCTACCTGCTGCCTAGCCTTAAATGGCAGGAGAAACAAAAGGACAGAGAAAGCAGAAGTGACCATTATTAAACCTAGGGGTTTGTCCATGGGTGTTCATTGTTTAATTCTTTCGACTTTTATGTATGTTTACATTTTTTAAAGGTAATAAGTTGGGGGAAAATATAAGCATTACAAAATAAAGTTTATGGGGAAGAACTGAAAAACCAGATGGTATGGGATCTGTAGAATGGGAGGGCAGTGCAGGAGGAGCAGTCCTTTTCCCCATGACATCATCCATGGGGTCAGAGAAGCAGCAGAGGCCTAGAGAGGTTGTGGGGAGGAACAACAGGTAGAAAAGGTGTGCTCCAGATAAAGAAATAAGTGCATAAGGCCAGGTGCAGTGGCTCACTCCTAGCACTTGGGAGGCCAAGACAAGAGGATTGCTTGAGCCCAGGAGTTCAAGATCAGACTGGGCAACATAGTAAGAGCTCATCTCTACAAAAAAAAAAAAATTTTATAAAAAAATTAGTCAAGTGTGGTGATGTGCGCCTGTAGTCCTAGCTACTTGGGAGGCTAAGGTGGAAGGATTACCTGAGCCCAGGAGGTTGAGGCTATAGTGAGCCTGATTATGCTAGCCTGGGCAACAGAATAAGACTCCAACGAGAGAAAGAGAGTGATGGAGAGAGGGAAGGAGGGAGGATAGAGAGAGGAAGGAAGGAAGGAAAGAAGGAAGGAAGGAAGGAAGGAAGGAAGGAGAGAAAGCGAGAAAGAAAAGGAAGGAAAGAAAGAGAAAAGCTAGAAGGTAGGGAGGGAAAGAAAGGAAGGAAGGAAAAAAGAGCAAGAAAGAAAAGGAAGAAAGGAGGGAGGGAGAGAAAGAAAGGAAGGAAGGAAGAGGGGGCAGGGAGGGAGAAGAGAAAAGAAAAAGGAAATAAGTGCATAGCTGTTAGTATTGTCATACTGTGGGAATGGAGGTTACACCCTTCAAATTGCATTTATAAGTCTAATATTAGGATTGAGGCATTCCATATTTTCCCTTAAAACTGATCCAACAATAACAAAAATATTGCATATATATTAAATATAGAAATGCAACAACAAAAATTTTCACATATACAATCAATGTATATGTTGCATTTGTTAAAAATTTTGTATAAACATATGCATATGTTACATATATACAAATATCTTTATTATATGCATATACATTTCATATATATTAAGGGTAATGGAAAGAACATCACTAATATTTTATCTTTAGGTAGGAATTTCCATACATGTACTTAGAACTAGGAGTCACTGAATCCAGTATGAAGTTCAAGGTTTTTTGTTTGTTTGCTTGCTTGCTTTTTTATTTACTTTTGCAGAAGATACTGAAGTTGCAATCATCTTCTGTTTGGGGGAATGTGGTAGTTTCATTTTGCCACTTGAGTATGTTGTATTCTAGCTGGAGGCTGCCAGACACGGCTGTGCCATTGGTGGTCCCATTAGGCAACATAAAGTGGACAGGTCAGGCCAAGGCAAAAGAAGAGGACTGCCATCTTGGATCGTTTCACTGTATGTGAAGGAGAGACTACTGATAAGATGCAGCGGCTACAGTCACCAGAGCTCCTGCCTTAATCCTTTTCCCGTGAATCTTCTTGAAGGGTCCTCTATGCTAAAGTGCCCAAGGTACGAGCGGGATGAAAAGAAATGCTAGTTATTTTGGCAAGAGGTTTGGTAAATCATCTTGGGTGTTAAGTCTCATGTAACATTACTTGGTGGCAATGAGGCGTCAGTAACTTAAAAAAAATCTATTTAAAGTTTTAAATAGATTACTTGTGCAATGTGCTTCAGGTGCTTATCTCTAATTAATTAATTCATTTATAAGTGAAATACCTAATTAAAGCAATCTAAGGGAGCTATTTTGCAGCCCTGATGTGGTGAATCCGGTAACAAAGAGAGGTCTTTGCTGATGAAACTTGTTGTAGTGATCCCCATGGGCTAGTTAGCTTTAACAGATTTCAGTTGAAGAGTTCTTCTTAGGGTTTTTTTTGTTGTTGTTGTTGCTGTTTTCTGTTAAGTGGAATACAGGTTTAAACTTGTCTTTATTATTGACCAGAGTTACTCACTTATGCAGAACTTTGGAAGAAACTGGAAGATGCTATGATTGAGGTCTCTCTTGATAAAATGGGGAAATGGGCAAAGTCAGTACATGTCCTGGGATGGTGTCTTTCTGCAAGGCACACTGCCATCAGGAAGGGCTAAAGAGCCTGTCACTCTATGACTGCTTGGTTAAGTTTAACTTTAGGGGCATTTCTATCTTCTTAGGAGTTTGTTTTGCCTTTATCTTGTCAGAAAATGATGTAACTCAAGGTATTAAACATTTTGCTGCAACTATTAAGAAACATTGGCCATGTTTAGAGCTCTGGTGTATTAATCAGTTCCTTATCTGTTCTCTGTGCTCCCTTCCACCTTCTGTCTTCTTTTCTTAGCATAAGAGCATCATTCTTAAAGAACAAGAGCCAATTTCTTATAAACTCAGTCAACTAGCTCATGGATAAGGATGCTAATTTGGGGTTGAGAAATTTCTATTTTATTATATTGTACCTCTACACCATTATGAGCAACAATGACGCATTTAAGTGTAATAATTATAACTGGCCTACAATGTTCCTTGTAAACTGTTTCTGTTCCAAATAAAATGCATAGAACAAAGAGCATAAGTGAATTCACAAAATGCATCTAAGCTGCTCTCAGGATATGGGAGGAATTTAAAGAAGCAACAGGAAAACAAATTGAAGTTGAGGCAAATGGAAAACTGGGGAGGGGAAATGGGTAAATATGACACATTAGAAACCATCTATGGACTTTTTTAGTTAAAGTGACTTTTTATTTTAAAGAAAGAAACAAATGCCTTCCTCTATGAATTTTAGGCCCCTAAAGTATTTCTTCTCAACAGAAAATTGATATTTTTCTAAAACGTTCTATGACATAAGGCTGTTTGGAAAAAAAGTGATATTGCTGTAAAGCAGGGTTTTGAAAGGAGCACATACATAGAATGAGAGAATTGCTTCTGCTTACATAAGTGGGGTGGACAAAAAACCGTCAGAATTATCTTTTGGAGAGTGGGCTGCTGGTAGTACAGGCTTCCCCTGCTGGGTAAGTGCTCCAGGAACCCATTGGCATCAGTGTATTAGCTAGCATTCTTGTGAGATGCTGCATTGTGAAAGAAACATCCTGAGTTGTGGCAAATAGGCGACTGGTTCTTCTACTATGACAATGCACCTGCCCATACCTTGCTGAGTGTTCAGCAGTTTTTGACCAAAACCAGCATGATCCCTCTGCCCCTCTCTCCCTGTTCATTCGATCTCACCTCAAATGGCTTTTTTTTTTTGTATCCCTGAATGAAAAAGTCCTCAAAGGGTAATGTTTTGCCGATGTGAAAGAGGTGAAGCAAAAACGGCAGAAGCACTAAATGGCATCAACATTGATGAGTTCAAAAACTGTTTGGAACACTGGAAAAAGTATCTCAATAGGTGTATTGCAGCCGGGCTCGGTGGTGGCTCAGCCTGTAATCCTGCGCCTTGGGAGGCTGAGGTGAGTGGATTGCCTGAGCCTGTGCGTTCAAGACCTGCCTGGGCAACTTGGTGAGACCTCATCTCTACAATAAATCAAAAAATTAGCCAGATGTGGTAGCACGCACCTGTAATTCCAGCTACTTGGAAGGCAGAGGCGGAAGGATCGCTGGAGCCCAGCAGGTCGAGGCTGCGGTGGCCGGGAGCGGCCACTACACTCCAGT